>NW_020230625.1:1402500-1579932 GCF_003227715.2 Harpegnathos saltator
TAATTAGAGCCACTACTATTGTCCCGCATCGACTGATGCGGGAAACAACCGGCGCGGTTACACGTTCCCGTGATTTTCTCGACGATCGTTCGGCAACGTACACGGCACCTGCTTCTCTGCCTCTTATGAACGCACACGATTAGCTCGCGGTGGTTGAGAAAATGAAGCACGACTTCGACGCTAATTGAAGCGTCCGTAACTCTCTCGAGTAGCCTCTCTCGGTGCAGGTAACGTGTATAAAGGACTTAAGATCACGCTTCGCTCCATTTACGATTCGACGACGGTCGAAGGTAATCGATGAATAATGCCATCAATCACTCCGTCCGCGGTAATCTTCGCCGAGGTAAGTACCTCGGGAGTTTCGGCCCACGGCTGGGTCGCGGCGCGTTATGGCGCGGCGTGAAATAAAAACAAACTAATTCGTAATACCGTGAGAAACGTTCGCCTTCCGAGGAGCGGGAGGAGGAGGAGGAGGAGGAGGAGAAGACGGGAAGCGAGGTAGAGGACGCTCGCTTTGAGGACGTCCTGGCATTGTCCTCTCGACGACAAAGGGACTCTTGTCTCCGTGCATTAGCGCGATTCACGGACGCGCGCGGCCCCCTCTAACGCGCCCCCTCGGATGGCGGATACGCGGTTAACGCGATAGATCAGAGAGGAGATCGTGTAGAAAAGATACATCGCGGTATTGTCTCGCCGTTGTATAGCCGCAATTCCCGCGTATGTATGCCGTAATTGCCGAACGAAGACGACGTAATTAAGGGTCCCGGGCGCGAGAGGATCGGCCTAATCAACCGACTCGTTTGGACAGCTGTTCGAGACAACGTAATGACGTCTTATCCGCCTTCACAATACTACAAATTAGGGACAATAGCGCTCTCGCATTGTGCGTCGCACGGTCGCTCGCGACTTTTTGCGGCGTCTCACCGTGACGTGGGACATTAAACGACGCGCGCTAACGACGCGGCTCGACTCGTCGACGCTTCGACGAACACTCGGCCGCGTTAGGGACGCGACCGAGGAACTCGCGACGAAGTTTGCCGGGTTAATCGCACGTGCCGCGCCGCGCCGTCGTCCGCGCCGAGTCGTGAATTTTGAATCGGCAACTTCGCGGATCTCTTCCCACGGCGATACGGGCTTCGTAATCACGCGGCTAGTGCTACTAAATGCTTCGGACGCGCACGCACACGCACACGCACACGCGCACGCGCATTCGCGGACAGCGAACAACGGCAGCTGCGCGTTAATGATCGACCTGTGATCGACACGGTACAGGAACAAGGGAATATCGATGCTAATCGCGACGTGTAGAAAGCGACGGCTGAAAGGTGCGGCTCGATGAATGATGAAAGCACTTTGAAAATACATTTTTTACGGGCACTTTGAAAACATATTCTTTCCTTCAATTAATTCTAGCACTCGACACGGTGTGTGGTGCGTCTAGAATGCAAATCGCGCACCACCCGAGCGATCTGCGCCCGCGTGAATTCGCGGGGATGTACACTCGCGAATCTCAGCGAGAGAGAGAGAGAGAGAGAGAGAGAGAGAGAGAGAGAGAGAGAGAGAGAGAGAGACGGCTGTGTGCTTTACGCCAAACGAGATTTATGGTTTCACGGAGTAAGTTCGATTGAGGTGGCGCGTTTGTGACAGACGCAATTCAGATCGCGTTGCCCTTTCCGCGAGACGGCGCGGCGGCCTCCCTTTGTTGTTCTTGCCGGGTAGTTTGATTTTTGTTGGAGGTGCGATTTTTGACGTCGCACCAAAGGGGAAACGACGACGGCGAGGTGACGAAAATTGACCCAACCCGAACCCCTCTCTGGGAATTTCTAATCCAATTTCTGTCAACTTTCTTACGGGGCGCGACGCGACGTCGGAAATTTCCTCGCGAATTCGCGAGTGAAAAGTTCCGAGCCATCTTTGCCTCGTCCCCGTACTCGTGAAGGATAAAGCCGAGAGCCGACCAACCGGGCTGCTGCGCCCGGTGCGCCCGCGATACCGGGCGCGGCAAAGTTGCTTCTCTCTCTCTCTCTCTCTCTCGTCTCGTGCGGTAGCAAGCGCGAAATTCGCGCGAGTGCGCGATGCACTCGCGCGAGCGACAACTCACGGGCAAAATTCGATCCGGTAAATCGCAATCTTTCCGTCCGGACGTTTACGGCGGAAATCGCGCTGATTTATCGCGATAGCGTGAACGAAAAAAAAAATGACGGCCGTTGGAAATTGCTTCGAGGTAAATTTAAATATACGTAGCGCGCGCCGCGCGCTCAATTACAGCGCGAGCTCGTAAACGTACTTTGATAGCGACTCGTATCGCGTTACAGCCGTTCGTCGTTTCGAGACTCGCTCGTTGAGCGAGTACGTACAAGCGTAATTCTCGCCTCGGCTCTGCTGTTCGCTTTATCATCGGGAAGACGAGCACCGCCGCTTGTCGCGCGCGACAATAAGTGGACATTTTCCAATAGCGCGCGCGACCGCTCCGCCGGCGATTTTCCTATTTGGTCAATCGTTGCCCCGCCGTGCACGCGAGCGCTCTTTACGTCCCGTGATTTATACCGGAGTCTCTTAAATCGTTCAGCTGATTAACTTAAAAGGTCCTTTATAGCGTGACTACTATATCATGGCGAGCTTTGTGCCGCGGCCGGTCTTCACGAAACGAGAGATTAGCCCGTCGGGCTTTTGTACCGAACGTCGAAATACTTAAGTCGTGAAAACACGCGCGCGCGCAAAAGCGACTTCTTCCCACGGGTGGATTTTCGACTCGTGGATGTGCGAGCGTCAAAGAGGAATTCGGAGGGTAAGCTTTGGTGGAGAGAGAGAGAGAGAGAGAGAGAGAGAGAGAGAGAGAAAGAGAGAGAAAGAAACAGAATAAAAGGCCCAATTTTCTCACCGCACATTTAGCGTCAGATGTAATTTCGTTTTTGTTTCATCAGTATAAAATTTAGCGGGTTTCGTGGGAAACCATATTAATCCATATTGATCTATCGTGTGCAAATTTCGATTGAATCGTTTACATCGCGGTTTCTAATCGCGGTTGTGACCGCGTAAATGTTGGATTATTTGTATTTGTGTTTTTAGAAAATGTTTCACTCCAAATTTTCCTTAGAGTTCAATTAATCGGTAAATAACGAGGTTCTCTTCTCTTATGCACGTTTCGCGTCTTCTCTAAGAAATCATCGCCGTTTTCGCTCGCGTGTGTGCAGAAAAACATTAAAAACGATAGCGACTAACGATCTGTCCATCCAAATGCGCGATCGCTACGCGATCTGAGATTCCTTAGTCGCCGGACATCGGCCTGCCACTTAACACAGATGTTATTTCTACAATAGCGCGCTTAATTATTGCGACCGGCGCGAAGAATGATCGCGGTGAGCGAGTTTAACGATGCTAAATCGAGCGAACGGTAAACGTGGATGCTTGCCAAATTGCGAAGAATTGTGGTCCCGTTGGAAACTGCGCTAGCTGAAACACACTAGAGCAGGGCAAAAGGGACGTGTAGTTTGCTCTTCGAGTACAAACGGGACGACATCTCGCAGAATGTAAATGTCGACATTCGTTCACTCGTAATGATTAGCAGTTAGCTTTCGCGGAGCTCGGATGGCTGCCGTACAAATGAGAAACTAAGGTCAATAGAGTGCTTTACCTGCTGAAACTTGTTACAAACGCATCTACTTCTGTGTGTGTAAGACGTCTGTAAGTCCCCTCGTCTTCCCTTAGCCCGACTGCCGTAAACTACCGTACGATGAAACAAGAACGGAGATTCCGCGGCTCGTTAAACAACCGTGTGCGTTTTCTTCCTCGCATTAGCCATGACGAGTGTCTTTCTCGCTGTTATATTTCTTTAAAACGGCTACGCAGATTGCCCGCCAGAGAGTCTACTTTCCTTCTTGTTTCATGTATACACACGGTGCGCTATCTACGGTAGTAGCATTTTACGTCCCGCGAGTTTGGTGTTACACTAATGAGGCTCATAACCAGATATTTGCCATAATTCAACACTAATTGTGCGGTAAGAATCTCGGTCGTAACGCTCATCGCTGATTCAGGCTGGCGTGAAATGTTCGCTAATGCCGAGAGAAACGCATTGTGGGTTATACGGGACGCCGTTTTTTGTGCCTGTGCAGTCGGTGTGGAAAATTTAGTCTCGCGACTCTCGCGAGGGTACTCGCCTCGCGAAATAATGGATAACCGAAGGAAGAGGAGAGAACCGTACGAGAGAGCCACTCAGACCGGTCTCGCGATTCTTCGAGTTGACTTCTTCTTAGGCCGCGCGCCATTGTGTCGCGGATGCGCGCCTCGGGGGTTCCGCTGTCCGAAATGCAAATTTAATTTTGCAATAAAAACGTATGGTCTCGAGGCGAGCTGAAAGACCGAGCCCGGCGCCAACATCGCCGCGAACGCGAATCGCGTCGGGCGCTTTCAGGAGAGGTGAGGAAAGGAGGAGAGGAGGGCGAGCACTCGGGGGAAGGGTGTAAGGCGCCATGGCGTTCGCGTGCGCCTTTCAGTCGTGGAACTCCTGAATTATGACGGGGTATCTCCGTCGCCATCGCGTCCCAAGATTCCGCACGCTTTCAGGAGCGAAAAAGGAGAGCGAGAGTTTAATGAGCTGCGGTCGAAAGGAGATTTGACAAGAGTGATATTATGGCATCGGCGCCGCTATTGTCGGTCATTATCGCGGCTGTCGCTCAAGTAGGAAGAGCGAATTATTACCGCTTCTAGTTTTCTGTTTTATTTTCTTTTTTTTTTTTTTTTTTCATGAATTAGCAACTCGGGTCGGTTCGATTTTGCGGCGTTAGGCGGAAAGACTCGGTAGCTTCGCGCGAGAAGACGCCGTAGTCTCACACGAGAATGGAAGAATCGCCTTTAAAGTATCGCGGGATCTCTCATTTGAATACGAGTGTTTCAACTTCGCCGTAGACCGTGACGCTATTTTCCCATCACTAAACGACAATCACGGTTACTTGAAACACCTCAAGAGACGGGAAAGAACGCACAAGTCCGACATGAGACCGCGCCCTCGCACACCGCAACGAATATTTCGAGTCGCGCGATCACTCTCGGGGTCGGTCTCGCGTAAAAATCGCGTAACGCACATGAGACGCGTTCATTTTCCACGCTGGCGGACGGACCGACGCTTTCGCGCGTCGCAAATTTCGACCCCTCTAAAATTCCGTGCCCGGTTACGGCGATCTCTGCTCGCTCGTGCGCTCCCACGGTGTCCCTCCTCCTCCTCCTCCTCCTCCTCCTCCTCCTCTCTCTCGCACCCGCGCGTGTATACGATCCCATCGCGTGGTATCCATGCTTGCACCCTCGCTCGCGATCTTTCTATCTGTCCATTTTTTCCCTCTCTCGCAAGTACCATTCATCCGCGAGCTCTAATTGAAGCGAGCCGCGTGGCCCGGTGTATCGGGGAAAAAATCTCGATTTTCCCGTCGTCCGTCGTTCCGAGCGATCTGCACGCGTCGCATGATCGATACGCACGGTAGTGTCCTGACGTGGCGCGATTGGTCGGCCGGTCGGCGGTCCGCAAAAAGCGAGAACGAGGGAAAAGCGGACACACGGAGGAGAGACGCGGCGTATGAGCAGGTTGGCGGGCGGCTGGTCGACCAGCCAGCCAGCCAGCCAGCGAGCCAGACAGAGACAGACAGACATACGGACAAACCGACCGACCGACAGACAGACAGACGGACAGACAGGCGGGCACAGAAAGTGAAATGTCCTCGGCGGCGAATTAAATGACGTTTTTCGAATTTGGCCGCGACCAACCACCCGACCATCTAGCAGATGAAAGAGCTAAAAGGAAATTCCTCCTTCCTCCCGCCGGGGCGGCGATAACGGCGGGACTCGCGTGTAAATAAACCACCCACTGATAAATTGGAACCCGCTTACGTGCGCCCCGACGTTTCTCTCGTGCGCTCTCGTACGTGATTTCACGTAATGGACACCGTGCCTTGAACCCGTCGCTTGCCTCTCCGAGTTATCGTCAAACAGCGGGGAATGGCTCGCGGCATCGTCACTTCGGGATAAACAGCGATTAAACGTTGGGTCGCAGTCCTGTCAGCAGGCAGTCGCGGGCTGCTGAATAGCGACAGGATCGATAGACGACCGATATCAAAATTGTCACGGACACGACACGCGTTGCGGATGCGATCGGGATCGAAGATTCTTCTCTCTCTCTCTCTCTCTTTCCTCCCGTCACTCCTTCTTTTTACGCGGTGCAATGACCGGTCATCTGTCTGTGTAAAAATACACCCTTCAGCAACTATGAGACTCTTCTCCGAGTCTATAACTGAATTATGAAAATGAAAATTAAAACAAATTAAGATCCCTGACAAATGCAGAATGGGAGTAAATTTAAAACGCGCATCTCTCTCCCTCGTCTCAGCTTCTTATCAGCAAAAGTTCTCCCGATACTGGATGGCGAAAATTATTCCTAACGGATACTTTTTCGTTTCACCAATCTTTTAACACGTCTCGTGCCGCTATTCTCTTGCACTCCAAGTTACATGAAATGAAATCGTAAATGAAGTCTCAGTCGTTTGATTATGCCGGTGCAAAGAAGGACGATGTATTATTCTCTGAGAAATATTGTCAAATACTTCTTTTATTAGAATATTGTGGCGTTTGACGGTAGATATTTTTCTGCCATCAGCGGAGAATTTCCAAACCGTTGTTTAACGATGTCAATGTTCGGTAATTGACAGGACGATATTTCCATCCGTTTGCGAGCTCTCTCTTTCGCAAAAGGTTACGGATCATCGCAAAATATTTATAATGCAAACCGATGTCGGGGCGCTGTGGCAGTAGCGCTAATTGGCAGTCGTCGCTCCGACATCAAGAGCTTGGAAAAGAAAAGAGAAAAAACATTTTCGTTTTCCTCTCCTGTCGGTCAAATTGAAAGACAATATCGATCGCGTTAATATTAGCGGGCTTCCCTAATCGGCGCTCGTTGTCCGTGCATTTGGAATCGATTCCGAGACCAATCGGCTCCTCGGGTGCCGAGCACTCTTCGAATAGTCGAAGAATAACAGACACCATTTTATATTAACGTTATCGGCACTCGCACTATCATCTAGCTGACAGTTTTCCCGTCGCATCGATCGCGCGTCTATAAGAGTCATCGGATCGGGTCTATAAAAGTCTTCCTCGCGAGGAAGCGCACGAGCCGGACGTCTCGCGCGATGCGATTTCGACGCGCGTCTATAATGGCGACGAAAACGTTCAGTTACACAGTCGGTACTCCGTATATCCTCGGCCGACGTGGCGCATTCAATATTGACTTCTCGAGAGCCATCGAGGGGGCGGATGATCGGCGAAAACAGCTTTTCAACAATTCCGCGACGGTATCGACGATCCACCGCAGCAGCGATGGATCTTCAATGACGCCTATCGGGAAAATAAAGAGCGAAAGCAAAAAGTCCTTCGTCGCGTTCGCGAATCTTTTTCATTCCGCCCCGTGACTCGCTCGTGAAGTAACAAACCGACGGATGAATCGCGCGGACGCTCGAACGTTCATGTCACGAGCTCTGGCGCGGCGCGTACTGATCGCGGAAATTTTCCAACGCGCCCGCGACTCGCGGGGAATCTGTCAGTCAGACGTGAGAGAAGAAGTAATTATATTTCCGGTGCGGAATGACTCGGACGATGAACTGGCTGCGGCAGCGACGCCGGCTGCTATTTTGCGCGTGACTCGTCCGAACGTAGCGAGCCGACGTGCAGTGCGCCGACGTGCATACGTACGTCGGTATTCCGTCGCAATTACAGAGACAGCGTCGTGCTCTGCCTCCCCCCCCTCTCTCTCTCTCTCTCTCTCTCTCTCTCTCTCTCTCTCTCTCTCTCTCTCTCTCTCTCTCTCTCTCTCTCTCTCTCTCTCTCTCTCTCTCTCTGTCTCTCTCTCTCTCTCTCTCTCTCTGTCTCTCTCTCTCTCTGTCTGTCTCTCTTTCTCCCTCGCACGCGGGGGGGGAGGATGTATCAAGAAGTGATTTTCTATTACGGCGGTATTGAAACGCTAAATTGTCTCTCGCGACTGCGCTCCGGGAAGCCGTAATAGCGTGCGCGCACTGTGAGCCGGAGCGACTCGTTACCTCCATCTTCTTAATCACGACACATAATATACGCATAATAAGCGAATGAAATAGGCACGATGATAAGTAAATGGAATCAGGAAATAAACCGGCTGTGATGGCGAAGGCGGGCAAAACAAACGAGCGGAATAACCATCGTGATAAGTTTATACGGCGGGAGGATAAAGTAGACGCAAACAGTAAATAAACAGACAGTATCGGTCGCGGATGGGAAACGTAATCGCCGCTATAAGCGGACAGAGAATAATCTGGAAAAAGGAACGGTCCGAGGAGTGAAGGATCAAGGAATAAAGCACGTTATCGAGAGCGGGTGAAATAAGCGCGCGCGTGAGCGCGAGCCGCGGAAATAAGCGAACAAAACGAAAACGGGGACGGACGGATGCACAAACGCTCGAATGTGCTGGATTATAAAGGGTGTCCCAAAATTCACGCAAGTTTTGAATTTTGCGCCATTTGTGCGGTAAAGTGTTGCCAAGGAAAAAAAAAAAGACAGCGTGACAGCTGACAGTTCAGGGTTTTTTAAATGGAGTGCTACGCGAAAGAATAACGCGTTTCCATTGTTGAGCAATATTTTAAAATGGATGCTGATTTTTCGAACAAAATCATCTTCAGCGATGAGGCTCATTTTCATCTTGATGGCTTGGTTAATCGACAAAATTGTCGCATTTGGGGTTCAGAAAATCCACGAGTGATTGTCGAGAAACAAATGCATCCACAATGTGTCACTGTTTGGTGCGGATTTTGGACTGGAGGCATCATCGGGCCATTCTTCGGAAGAAAATGCGGCTGGTCAGGCAATAACAGTTAATGGTGCTCGCTGTCGCTGTCGCATGATAAACCAGTTTTTTGTGCCTAAATTGCAAGATATGGATGTGGATGACATGTAGTTTCAACAAGACGGTGCCACATGCCGTACAGCCCGAGAAACAATTCAATTACTGCATGAGTCATTTCCTGGTCGTGTAATTTCCCGTTTTGGTGGATCAGATAATGCGATTTAACGCCGTTGGTCTTTTTTCTTTGGGGTTTTCTGAAGTCTAAGGTTTATGCCAACAAACCCACGACCACCCACCCACCCACGCCTTGAAGGAGGAAATTGAGCGCTGTATCAATGAAATTCAGCCACATTTATGCAAAACGGTCATGGAAAATTTCAACAAAAGAGTGCATTTGTGCCAGCAAAGCCATGGTGGCCATTTACCCGATATGCTATTCCATACCAAACCCTATACTGTATACTTTATGAATCAATAAAAAATTTACAATTTTTAATTATAAACCTGTGTTTTCTATCAAAATTACTTCTTGCGTGAATTTTGGGACACCCTTTACTTACATGTCGCATCGATAGCGCGAGCTACGTGCGTTTCATAAAATACGCTATACTCCGTTCGGCGCGCTTCGCGGCCAATTTTCCGCCTTTATTTCCTATAAATCACATTTGCGTCGCGAGTACCTTGCCCACCTTGTTCAGACAGCAGTCGCGCGCGTGCGAATGTAATGCATCGGTTACAATAAGACATCATTATTTGTCGCGCTCACGTCGAAGCACTAAATACTCGACGCAAATATATTCCATAATTCCGCGCAAGTTACGACATTACGGGCCGCGTGCCGCGAGTCCCGGCGATCCGTTACGTTATTTCTGCGCCGTCGGCGTAACACGTAGCGTACGTACCTACCGTCACGCGTGTGCTAATGTTATTACCGTGTGTGTGTGTTACTAAAACTTACGATGTAGCAGCACCGTATTCGGGCGCGGACGCATCGCCACCGCAAAATTCTCCAATTCCGCGGCACGCGGAGTCGCGTGCATTGATTAAGCCGCGACTTGTCGTCGTCGTCGTCGTCGTCTTGTTGCAGAACGCGCCAAGGAACGGAAAGAGAGAAGGCCGCTTCAATTTCCGCTCCAAAATCGAGCGAATACGTTCCGCTTTATTCCACGCGCGTACTCACTCACTCACTCACTCGCTCGCTCGTTCGCTCGCTCGCTCGCTCGTTCGCTCGCCAGGCGAACGTGCGCATTTTCGCCGATAGGGCCTTCGACGATAGTAGTCGTAACGCAAATACGATCCTCGCGTTACGTCTAAATCCGCCCGGCCCGCCGCTGAGGAAGTGTTATTTTCTTTCGCGGCCGTATTTAACGGTCGCCGTCGATATCCGCCGCGTCGGCGGACAGCGTCGTAAACGCGCCATGAAACGCCGCGCAATTTCGAGAACTTTGGGAAATCCCGGACAGCAACAGGACAGCGAGATCGCGGGGAACTTTACTTTACGCCGGCGTGTCGGACACTTATCGCGCTGTGGACGTTTCTCTCCACGTCGCGCAATCTGCGCGCGCGGAGTAATAAGAGCGACTGATGAAAAGCGATTTTTTACGCCCCAGGCTTTGTGCGGGATCGAAGAGTCAAGTGGCGCGAAGCTACTCGTGCACAGAATAGATATCGACAAGACGTGTCTGTCACGTGTGCTCATAATGGCAAATCGCACTTTCGCAAAGTCTCTTTCTCTCCCTTTCTTTGCCTCGTGCGCGTCGGGTTCTCTTAGCGATGCGGAATTGTCATCGGAATATGGGGGACACACGCCGTGACGAACAACCGTGTCAATCATCTTGCAGCTCCGTCAGAGAGCTACAAATCACCGAACGTTTCACCCGTCTGTGTGTGTGTGTGTGTACAGAAGAATCCGACGTTGTTTACGGACTTGATTGCTCACTTCACATAAAAGACGTTTGCGCAACTTTCTCTCCGGGGCAAGCTTTGTGCTCGTGGCTTCCCTCTCCCACCCTTCTTCTTCTATCTCTGTCTCTCATCGGGCTCGTCAGCCAACAAAACTCAAAAGGCCATCACACTTTGCATGCAATCGGTTTCTCCACTCCACCCGCTCGATCATAATTCAGTTAATTATAATCGTAATTAATGGACCACTGGAAACCGGTAATTAATAGACGCTAACGCCGACGAGCGATGCGTGGACACGAGCGGAACGACTGCTCGCGCTCACGGAAAGATCGCGACTCGAGACATGACGGACAATACGGAGATTTCGTGCGTGCTGCGCTAACGCAGGAAAAATCGCGCCGGTTGCAAATTATGGTACACCGCGCGCGCGCGTACAGCTGTACAGCTGTAATTATAGCGTACTCCGGGATATACGTTGGCTCGCGTACAGCTTCGCGCGCCGTTGTAAGCCGGCAGAGAAGGAGGCAGAGAGGAAGTAGCGGGAGGGAGGGAGAGAGAGAGAGAGAGAGAGAGAGAGAGAGAGAGAGAGAGAGAGAGAGAAAGAGAGAGAGAGAGAGAGAGAGAGAGAGAGGAGGGCATTTTGTCGTTGCGTCGTGCAAGTGCATGCACCGCGGCAAAAGCGCCTGCAAAACGATCGCGATTACGCGCGTAGCTACGGAGGTGCAGATTTATCGACCGAACATTGCCTGCCGGTGAAACGATCCGGCGCGCCAACGAGACGACGCATCGTTCCTCCGCGCGGCCGCGGCCGCCGCCGCCGCCGCCGCAGCTTCACCGTCCGCTTCGTCGTTCCACCCCGCGGAACGCCGTCGAGTCTACCTATAACTCGCCTCCTCGGTATAACGTTTAAATACTATCGCGTAAGTTACACTCGCTACAATATTATCGTGCTACGCGCGCGCGGTATCCCACAGGCTCTCTCCTCCGTGTCTCGTCCTATCGCCCTTCCTCCCTCCCTCCCTCCCTCCCTCCCTCTTTCCGTCCCTCCTTCCCACCTCATCGACTCGTCCGTGGACGCCTGGCGAGACTAGTTTCGAGTCGGTTTCCCCTCAGCCGATGTTCGATCGAGCATCGCGGCCGCTCTTTCAGCTTTAAATATCCATTGAAACATCGAGATACGTAGAACGACGGGATTTCATTCGGCAGCGCTTCCCGAAAGCGCGTCGCGCGCGCCGATTTTGGATTGTCCACTGGGTGAACTTCGGGTCTGTCGTGTGTCTCGACGACGCTATTTTAATTCGATAATTCGGCACACGCTACAGCGTCGATTCACTTCAGTGTGATTAACGAATATCGATCTGTTTTCTCGAGATATACTGCGCGCGCGGTGTATTCAAGTTTCGGGCAGGTGCAACTCTGCCGAATGCTCGCACACCGTTTACACCGTTGCGAACTCTACGCGCGCACACACACATTTATTTGACTCGTATTTATGCGTTTTTTAATAAGTCTCTCCGCCTGTGACGTTAATTACATATTTATAAGCTCTATGGTTACACATCGGCCGGCTCCTGATGGGATTACCCGGCGAGCGTGATTTTATCGGAAGCGCGGCGCGATGTAGCGCATTAATCATTCGGGCTGTAAATTAAAACTCAGCCGTGTAACTCATACGTAACGCGAGAATAGTAATTTATGCAATCCGCGCATAGGCCGACCGGCCAATTAAAATTGTACCGTAGAACCGCCTTAAGAGCGATCGCCGCAGCGATCGTTCCATTAACGCAGAAATGCCGCGCTACACGCGTCTCCTCCCTGCAACATCGACGCGTACATGACTTTGCGAGCGTTTTTAACTACGGTAACTTTTTACTCTCCTTCTCTCTCTCTCTCTCTCTTTCCCTCCTTCCCTCGCTCCCTCCCGCGCCCTTCCTCTCTGCATGACGGACTTACTTACGTTCGGGATCGCGGAAAAACGCGGGAACAATACGACGCGTCAGCGCGCAAATGGACGCGGCGGATACTTTATCTCACTATCGGAAAGTGACGCGAGATGGAAGCGTATTTCCACGCCGGCGCGGCGGCGACGCGCTATTCCTGTTTATCGAGGTGCGGGAGAGAGGATCGAAACATCCGGTAACGAACGAAGGAACGGACGAAGGAGAGTCGCGCGCGGCGAATCCCGACGACAAGGACGACGTATAGTTGGAAGGTGGCAGCGGTACGCGTAATTTTAGCGTCGCAAGGTGAAATATCGTCACGAGTGTTATTAATATAAATGGGGAGAACAAAGAAAGCACACCGCCGAGAGATTAAATTACGACGCGATACGATGCGACGCGGGGAAGAATAAGAAACCGGCGCGGCGGGTCGCGCGACGGTAACTTCGCCCGCTCAGCCGCTTGTTTGTCATCGTTCCCGCGGATTTTTCCACCGGCGAATAATTAACTCTTCGTGCGTAACGCGCGTAATGTTAATTCTCCTCCTCCCGGTAACACACTATCGCCAGCGCGCTTGGCCGGCGAGCATACTTATTGCTCTTAAGGGATCCCATCTCGCGGTGTGCATAACGACCTCTCCCCTTGCCCCTCTCTTCCGATCATCCCGAAACCAAGTGCAATCTCTAGTGCGCGGCTAATTAATCGCATATTGCGGCCGTAATACGGGCCGTGCTGTTAATATTTCGCGCGACGTCCTCTCGCTGCCATCGCCGCCACCGCCGCCGACGCCGCCGTCGCAAAAGTCGCGGATAATATCACTGGGGCGCGAAGTGTTAATGCCGCTAATCGAGGCGATTTGTCGCTCGTTCTCGTGCGAGCGTGCCCGCGGAACACGGTCGCGCGATTACGCTTTGCGCACCGGATCGCGCGGATTTATCGGTCGCCAGTGGAACCGATCCGGTTCTCGATGACCACGAAAGAGAGAGAGAGAGAGAGAAGCGGGGGGAGCGATCGCCCCCGGATCCACTCGCTACACACCACCACCATCACCCACCGCCATCACTTTCCGACCACCGCCGCCCTTCGCGAGGTTCGTCCTCGTCCTGGCGCGGCGACGGCGGCGGACGGAGAACCGGTTCTCCGAGCCGCTGGAATTCCAGGCTTTCGTTCGAAAGCGAATTCCGCCGATAAAAAGGGAATCGCCGCGCGCCTGATTGCGAGAGAGGGAGGGAGAGAGAGAGAGAGAGAGAGAGCGAGAGAGTGAGAGTGAGAAAGACCGTTCCTATTGGCTCGCGCGGGTTCGTCCGTGCCCCGATGTTACTACAATCGGCCGGCTATTTTTGGCGACACCCATATCACACCGGTTGCGATACTCGTGGACGGGCGAGAGAGAGGGGGGGAGAGAGAGAGAGAGAGAGAGGGAGGGAGAGAGGGAGAGAGAGAGAGAGAGAGAGAGAGCGAGGGACGCAAGGCCGCGATTCCGTGAGAACGCGGCCATGACGTTGCCTCCTCGCGAGGGTGGCGAGGATACGTATGGCCGCGTTCACCGACCGTCCTATTTCTTCACGCTACATTACTCCGGTCTTGCCGCGTTCTTTTTGGTATGTAGCGTAGGCACGCGGTGAATGCGCGCTCGCGCGTGTGTCCCGTTAAAAAAGGAAGGAAAAAATAGATGATCTCCGTGGTGGCACAGGATTGTTTAACTTTGCTCTTACGAGGAGAGGGACGTAGTGGATGAAGTGTGTTTGCCGTCTATTTCGGAGCGATTGTTCGCAAGGTTCCGCAGACGCCGCACTGCAACGGTGAATGCGTGCATGCGTGTGTGCGTGTCTATCGGAAAATGTTATTCTCGTCTGTATTAATAATACAAAATACAGCACTCCGCATCAGCGTTCATTCTCTTCTCGCTCGTGTCCGATTATTCAGAAAAAACGAGTGAGACGAATGCTTCTCTGCAGTCGTTGCACGACGAAGAGCAGATCCTGCACGTCAGCGAGATGACCTGATTCTTTCGTTTCGTAATACCAAACCGTGCGGTCGTTTCTTATCACACCGAAACAAGGGGCAAACCCTGGCACTGACATAGAAAGGGGAGAGAGGGAGAGAGAGAGAGAGAGAGAGAGGGAAAGAGTGAGAGAGGACGCACGAGAATAGGCACGACATGGCATGAAAACGCGTCGCACATCAGGATTTATCTAATATATCACGGAACAAGCGCATTGTTCGGCGCCGGCTTGGAGACGGCCGCGCGCAAATTGCAAATAGCTCGACAAATATTCGGCCGGCCGGCGACGGAAAAGTGTCGCGTCGCCCGCGGATGAGATGATAAGGTACGTTGACGTGACAACGTTCTAATTGTGCAGGACAATGCAGTAAAATTCGCGCTATAAATGCGGCCGCGGCTCGAATTGGCCGAATATATCTGACAAGCGAGACGCATTGCAACACTTTCGGACGCGCCGGCTCCGCTATCGCGGGATCCGCTTCGCAACCCGCGATAATTGTCACGTCGATTCGGCTCGCGAATATTTTCCGCAGGTGCGACCGCATCGTACAATTTTCGCTTCGTTGTACGCGTTTTCCGGATTCCGCCTTCCACACCTCCTCCTCCCTCTCCCCGCGGTATTTCCAATTACTGTGGGGATTTTTTGATCCTTTTTTTTTTCACAAACGCGCGAAAGGTTAGAGAGAGAGAGAGAGAGAGGAGAGGGGAGGGGGGTCGGTGGTGCGCCGAGCGATGCACAAAATTCGCGCGGACGCGTGCGTCGAGGGGCTTTCAAGTTGCAAATAGATCCGTAAAAGTAATTTGATACGGAAAATCGCTCCGAGACACCGAGAAACCGACGAGCGCGTTACGAGCGACGCGTTTTGCACAGCGACGCAGTCCGCGCGCGGTCGAACCGGCGAGTGCGAACACAACGACACGCCGAGTTAACAGGCCGGCTCCGCGTTTTCCCGATTTAATTAAATTTCGTTCGGATTTTTGGAATTACCTCGCGCGCCGCGCCGCGTCCGACCGGCCGCACTCTCGCGAGTGACACGATTGTCGCTGCGGTGACGCGATCGGTGTGCGTGTCGGATGCGTAAATGCGTGCGTGCGTGCGTGCGTGCGTTATAATGAGGTGGGGCCGAGATAAAATCCGCATGTACTGCGTGTGCGACATATTTCCCGAGCTCTCGGAGAGCTCTCTTGGTTTTAATGCAGCTCCCGATATAACGACCGCGCGAAGGCGCCAAGCTGAATATTCCCCGCTTTTTCGAGCTCCATGGAAAGTGCCGGCCGGCTGGCCGCATCGTTAATCTACCCTGCGCGCGCGTGCTTTTTTTTTTTACACATATTTCAGTATTTTAAAGTTTTATTCTTAACGTGTTCGCGCGCGAATTCCGCCCTTTTGTCGCCCTTTTCCCTACCTCGCATTATATCCACGGAATACGCGTCGTCGCCTGCCCATCTCTCTCTCTCTCTCTCTCTCTCTCTCTCCCCCTCTCCTTCCCCTCGCTCCCCCTCTCTCGCGCATAATTCCTATTTCGTAATATTTTATACCGTCTCGAATCCCACCCGACGCGATCATCCCTCCCGCGCGAACTTCGATCGGCCACTCTCGTTCGATTTGTTTAATTATAACCGCGCGCTGCACATCTCGTTTCACAAAGTGCGGGAGGATAAATAAAAAAGGAAAGAAGAGGTAATTTAATCAGGGATTGGTCAACCAAATCATAATGGACCTCATAAACAACGGCGTCGCGGAATCGATAGCGTTGGCCCTGATCCCGAGTTAATTAAATCCCGCCCCGGTTTTTCGAATTACCACGCCGTGTGCGACCAACCGCGCACCGCGTGCGCCGCGCGCGCGCGCGCGCGCACCGATGTGTCTCCCCCTCCTGCGTTGCGGCACCTCCTGCTGCTCTGTGCGAAATGACACGATTTTCACGGATGACTTTCATCTAGCATGACGCCGCCGGTCAAGCGGCGATCGCTTTTGCGTTCTCGCATCCGTGAGTCCATCTCGTTTCCAACGACGTCATTATACGGATTCGTGCAAAATTTGTCGCGCATCGCAGCCGTCATTACGGCGTCATTATAGGCGGTCTTTCGCGAAAATATCGTAGCCATACACGTCCTCCTATTTCTAACTCCGTGACTTTAGCATTCGTGGATTCGCATTCGCGTGCGTATTCGTGGCGACGAAGCGGCGCGCTCTCCTACCCGCGATCGAACGCATGACATGTGTTCCCTATTCCGAGTTCTGTCTTAATTACAGAGTCGCTTAACGTTAAGTATTAACGGGCTGCGGCGGATAATGGCGATGTGCATTTTACGTAATCTCTAAATGCTCCGCGGGAGAATTACAGTTCACGACGAGACCGAGATATCCGTCGTACATTTCTCGGTGGAGAAATCGACGATGTAAAGACGACGAAGTCCGTCCATACGCGCGTTACCGTCGAATACCGTTCGAGAACAATTCCGCACGTCCCGTCGTCATCGCGGCTTCATTTCCCGTGTGTACATATATTCTTTCTTCTTCTTCTTCTTTTTTCTTGTTTTCTTTTCTTCTTTTTTTTTCTTTTTTTTCAAGTGTCCGGATTCCTGCGATATACGCAAAGCGGCGTCTCGAGCGGAGGAATCCGAGTCGCGTGATTCCCGAGACCGCATTTTCCGCATAATCGTTCCGCGGGAGCGATTTTTCAGGCGCGTAGCCGCATAAAGCGAGTTTCTAGCGATTAAGCCGAAAGTGGATCGTAAATGCGACTCCGTTGCTTACGAGCGCGAGCGGCGGAAGCTCTCTCTCTCGTATCCCGTGGCATACCGGCATAATAACGGCGACACGATCTCGCGCGAACTTATCGATCCTACGAATCGCTCGTAAATGCTCGCCACAGGGCGCTCGATTAAAATGGATTCGCTTCGGAGAGCGTGTTTCGACGAGCTCTATCTCTATCTCTCTTTATATATATCTCTTTCTGTCTGTCTTTGTCTCTCTCTCTCTCTCTCTCTCTCTCTCTCTCTCTCTCTCTCTCTCTCTCTCTCTCACTCTCTCTCTCTCTCACTCTCACTCTCTCACACACTCGGAGCTCGGTCATCTCCTCTCTCGTTGCGGGAATCGCGTTAACATTTTGAGGAATGCTCGCGAGGTGCGCAGCAACGCGACATTTATACGTGCGGGCGCGTACATCGCGGCGCACAAAGCAGCAATATAAATTTCATGAGGGTTTCATAAATACAAACCCCGTGAATATTTGATAGGCGCGCCGGTAACGCGACGCAGTTTACGTATAACGCGATATTCGCGTTTGGTCATGACAACACGCAAAGTGCGCGTGCAAATTAAAGCAGCATTTTGCAAATTTCGCCCTGCGGAAATTGTTTTCGATTATCGCGAGACCGCGCTGACACCTGACGCTCGATCGATCGACCGCTCGAAATATGATTACTCGCCGGCATCAAGATCGCTGTTTAAACTTGAATTGAATTGTTCGCGCGATCGCGCGACCGACCGACCGACCGACCGACCGACCGACCGAGCGCTCACTCGCGCGGGAACCGGATCAACCGGCGTCACTATTAAACGCGTCATAAATCAAAATTATATATTCGTCACTGGACGCACACGGTCTCTCTCGCGGACGCGCATCGATTCGTTCAGTTCTCGAACTTTATTAATATTCCGCCGCGATGCATCTCCCTCGCGCTCGCGCATCGCGGTAAACATGATCGCATATAAGCGTTCGTTGAATGATTAATTGCTCGAGTTTGCATTTGCCGAGCGACGCGTGAAAAACACACGATTTCGCAAATATCTCTCCGCCGTACGCAATCGAGATGTACGCTCGCGTGCGCGCGTGTCCCACCGAGTCCCACTTCCGCCTTGCAGTCGGATTAAAACGAAAACAGGGAAAAAGAATCGCACGCGATTACACTGTCATACGGCAGTCACTCGGCGAGCCGTTCGTCACCGCGGTCATTCGCGGACTCGTGAAAGCGCGCCACGCGCGCGACGCGTGAAAGTTCGTCCTCGCCGAGTTTGGACAAAATACGCCGCGTGTTGCGGCTCGCCGCTACGACCGACTGTCGACATATTTTTTCGCCCTCTCGCTCGCCCCACCCCCCGCTCCCTCCCTCGTGCCGTCTCGGTGCACCGGGAATCGGTACTTATATGTCCACGTGCGCGTGACACACGACGCGATCGAGAGACCGGGATTCGAAGGTGGTGACGGACGTTTCCGCGGAAGGGACGCGGAATTTGCGAATTGCACGTGGCGTGTCGGAAGCGACGCGCGTCATCGCGCTCCGGTATCTTCGACCACCCACTTCGCTGTTGCTTGTCGATGCGATGGCATCTGCGACCGTCCGTTCGCGTGAAACATCCAGGTGGTCTTGTTTTTATCGCATGAGCTATATCAACGGCGAACTCTTACAAAAATTGCGGCTGGATGATGGATGTCTGACGACAACGGAATAGTAGGAAATGGGGTTCTTCCTCGCTCCGATCCATTCAATTTGGATACCGGAAGGTTGGTCGATTTAAGAAAATCGATATAAGAAAATATCTCTTGCTACGGTTATGCGGAGCCACGATCGTTGAAAGAGAAAATCAAATCGCGAGTAAAATAAATTAGTGAATAAATAAAAATTCTATTATCCGCTTGCACTCGCAATTCCGTCGGTCGCAGTCCGTCATTCGCGAAACGATACGATATCGATGGGGTAGTTTCTGCGTGGAGCGCAGCGTGGAACTGCGACTTTATTGTCGATCAAAACGCGGAAAGGAAAGGCTACTCATATTTCCATAAAACGAACGCCACCGACGCGACGTTCGCCGGTCGTTACATTATTCGTCGTGTTCGCAACTGGGTTATTTCGTTTTTACGTTAATACGTTTCTTTTTGCGGATCCGGCTAAAATGGATTTATCGCGAAATGTCGTCCATTACACGTGGCTTTCGAGAGCCGTACGTTTCTCGTTCTGACATCACTACGTGTTGTATCGCAAAACCAGCGTACGAAAAATGGCGGACGATAAAGCGTTGCGAGAGCTCGCTCTCGAGCACATTATTATCATCGATGTTTTCGCGAAAATACTGCGAGCTTCGATGTGATCGATGTAATTTCGCTGCAGAGGAAAGCGCGTGCCACTTTCGACCGGACGAACGGTATCTCGTCTCTCGTTTAACACGTCCATTCAACTGCCACTTTACATTTTACACATCGCTCATTCTCTCAGGTGTCGCAAATGGACGCCTGTTTTATGTAAAGGGATCCGAGCTCTCCTGCTTTTCTCTTCCGTATGTCAATAATTCACCGCGGAAAGAACATCCGAGAAGTTCCGATTTTGTTGGCGACGATCTGTTATTTATTTCGCGCAGCGAACTCGACCGAAGTCGGCTAGCCCGGTCGAAAAATGTCGGCGAAACATCTTAGGGCAGGGAGAAAGAGAGAGAGAGAGAGAGAGAGAGAGAGAGAGGGAGGGGGGAGGAGAGCGCGCGGTGGGAGATGAATTATATAAAAGTATACTTCTCCATTACAGAGCGTAGCCGACGGAACTCGGGGAAACTAACAAGAAACTTCCGTGAATATCACATCCAAGTTATTAATGTGCTTACTTTTACATCGGGAAAAATGTCTCCTGCAAACAAAACATCCCGCGCAACCGTAAATTAGGTCGGACGTCGCGTCGCCGTCTTGATACCGCAATATTCGAATACCGTAATTCGAGTTTCATCGATGCAGAATTTTATCCCGCCGTAACCGGTGGTGCGCTCGAGAAAAAAATTCTCCCCGACGTTATAATTATAGGTACATAATCTCCCACTTTTAATTACAAAAGAAACCACAAAGAAGCGCACGTACGGCAGACATTTTCCTTGGCGGATGAACTTCCTGAATATTACGAGAGCGGGTCGAAAATTACGAGATTCCGAACAGCCTGAGCTTATCCGCCATTCATTTAGTAAGCGCGACGCGAATAAATCGTGCCGTGCTGAAAATGCAGCGCGCGCGAGCGCGAATAACGTAATGCTACAAATTATTTTATGCGCCACGTTTCGCACGTACGAGAGATTTCGCGCTCGCTCCGGCGCGATATCAAGCGAGGCCCGCTAATAGCACTCCCGATATCGATGAAAATCGATCGATCGACAGAGGCCATCCTAATTCTCGGCATAGCCCTAAGGCGCTATCTCTCTCTCTCTCTCTCTCTCTCTCTCTCTCTCTCTCTCTCGCCGTCTCGCTGCTGCTGCTGCGTCTTTTTAAATATCCGAGGCGAACGCGCCCCGTTCGCGGAGCCATTTATCGAAAGCTGCGGATCTCCGAGAGAAAACGGAACGTCATGTAACATTTACCGCGAATGCTCGTCGAGCGATTCACTCGACGTAATCCGCTGAATCTTTCAGGCGTGTTCGCCTCGGTAAGCCCGATAAGGGTCCGCGGTTCTCACGACGAATTCTTGACGCTCGTCCCTCGTCGAGAGAGGTTCGCACGTCGAATAATGCATCGGCAGGGGCGCCTTAACGGCCACGGGCTAAATGGGCTGCAACACTGGGGTGTACCGAGGCGAGCCTCGCCACTCGGTGTATGCAGCTTTAATGCCTACCTTTCGAAATGCGCAGCGTCGCATTTTTGTAGGTCGAGGGCCCCGCCGAATTAGGATTAAGGTCGATGAAGCTTTCTCATTCGTCGTCCACTGTGTACGCATCGCATCGCATTGCGGTCTCAGAAGCGATCGTCCACGATGAGATACGCGCGAGTGTCATTTTACATATCGTCACTCGACTTCTCGACCGAACAGGCTTTCGAAACACGCCTTTCCTCTCGTCATTACCCGGCATTATAATTGAATCGGCTCAATCGTCGATAACCCGATGAAATAAGAGCAACTTCAGACACCAGAATACTCCCCTCCATAATGCCGGCACTCAGTGTGCCGCCGAACTTTTTAACCCCGCGACATGCAGACATGCTTGGAAACGCGTTTCTGCGCCCTGACGAGTGATAAAAGAAAAGGAGAGAGAGAGAGAGAGAGAGAGAGAGAGCCAAGGAGAGAGGAAAAAGTCAGATCGACGAACGAGGCGCCGCAGCGATGGGCGTTGAGCAACGGGCGCGGTCTTTCCGCGCGCTTTAGCCTCGTTTAGGCCTCTCTCGCGGCGATTTCCTTGATACACTTTCCGGCCGATTTTCCAGCCCGGCGCCCGGCGCCCGGCGATCGACTCGCGTCGCGTCGCGGTGTTTGCGTACGCGGCTCGCGCTACCTCCCGACCCACTTTCATTCGCACAGCACGACTCCCAAGGCCCCGACCGTCGCGCCGGTTTTTCCACGCTCAACACCACCGGACGACGGATCACACGCGTCGCGCTGCTCTGTCGCGAGAGCGCACCGCGCGTGCGACCTGTGCGCACCGATCTCGATCTCGATCGCGATCTCCTGCCGCTCGATCGCCGAGGGCCGTACCGAGCGCGCGGTGCCGCGCCGTCGTCCTTCGTGGTCGTTGTTGCCGTCATGCGTTATGCGCGGAGTATCGGCGCGATCGAAATACATTGCGGCCCAATTATTGAGCTGGCCGCGCTATGACGCTAATTAAAATTTATTGCGCCGTCAAGGGTTGCGTTATCCGCGCGCGCGCGCGCGCGTTCGGCCGAAGTCGCCGCGCGCTCGAGCCGCTTTCCATAATTCAGCGACACGCTGACCCTTCAGGAATCGAGTCTTTATCCGCCGACTGCAGCACACACGCGCGAGACGTTGTTCGCCTTACCTGTTTAGTTTCTTTCGACGGCATCCCCCCCGCCGCCTCTTGGACTTAATTGGTGTATCCGTGTCGTGGGCGTCGGGTTTGATATTTACGCGCTTTTTCTGTCCTTTCGCTCTCTTCGTTCCGTCTTCGAGCGCGCTCGAGCCAGGTGTCAGGATCAAATAGTCGGGCTTTTCAGAATTGTGGAAATAATTCGCGGCAAGGCTTACGCCGAACGCTGACAAACTATTCTTGCGACCCACGCTGTCGGGAGATCGGTCGGTGAAGAAAATTATGATTCGATTTTCCATTTCCCATTATCGACGCAGCAGCAACGGTGCCGCCAATAACGACGTCGATAGCGGTGAATTAGTACTCCCCACCTCTCTTCTCTCTCTCTCTCTCTCTCTCTACCTAACCTTTCTACCTGTGCCGATTACTAATCGGTGCAACGACCTGATCCGATCCGTTGAATAGCCACATAGCAGACGCGGCTAATGGCAGCCGCGGAATAACGGTGGCGAGACGGAAAAATGAGATTATGCGCGAAATTGACTATTTGAAGAGCGCTCCGCGATACACAAAGCGACCCTCGTCAGCGCGCGATTATAAGAAAAATTGCTACGGTAACGCGATTGTCCGTCAGCGACATACAAATAATAGAGGCGCACCGAGGCGCGCGCGAATAATTCGGCATGTAACGAGATCGATAATTCGTCGCGTCCCCTTCTCCTTTACTTCTCCATCACCCTCTTTTCCTCTCTCTCTCTCTCTCTCTCTCTCTCTCTCTTTCTCTTTTTTCCGCCCTGTCCAGCGGCGCGACCAGATTAAAGAGAAAGAAAGCGCAAACTGCGTTTTTAATCCATTTCGCCGTAATTGTGAACTTCGTTACGGCGAGACACTATACCTCTATGAATAATGGATCAGTCATAACGAAAGTATTAAGTTTCGCGAGATAAATCAGGATACGACAGCTATACGGAGCGGTATCGTAATGAAAGTTTCGCCGCGATTAAATGTCTAGTCCCTCTCTCTCTCTCTCTCTCTCTCTCTCTCTCTCTCTCTCTCTCTCTCTCTCTCTCTCTCTCTCTCTCTATCTCTATCTCTTTCCCTTTTTCCATCCCCTTCGAGCCGAGCGTATTTTTGCGCGCTGCATTTGGCCGCTCGATTTCTAAACTGGACGCTTCGTCTTATTCGAGCAGCGAATAATCGACAAGCCGTTTCTGGACGTCGTAAATGAGCCTCGAAATCAAATTATCGCAACCGGCTATCGCGTCTCCGGATCTATTTGGATCTATTGATATCGTTAACACGTTTCTATATTTTTGCGGTTTAGCCCGAAGTGTCCTTAACGAAATCGACGTTCCCGCGCCAGAAACTATTCCCGGCGTTAGCTCACGCCCGGCGAGTCGTCGTCATGGTAACTGGTTGATAAATACATCGAGGTGGAAGTGCTGCTGATATTCCGACTAATTCGATTTTTGCAACATTTCGACTTAATTGGAAATCAAACGACACGTAATTGTACCGTACGGGCTGGGCGCGAGAGCAAAGCGCTGATCAAACTGAGCCGAAACGTCGCAAACAACTTTCCGACGGAGAATCGACCCAGCTCGAGATTTTCAGTACCTAAGCTAAGCTCGCGAAAACGCGCGAGGATTCGCGCGTTAAATGACCGGGGGATGACCATCGGAGTCATCGGCGCGCTCGCGAATAGCGAGAGACGCAGGTAAGAAAGAGAGAGGGTCTTATCAATTCCTCTCGACAAATCGAGACGCAACGAGAGCAACACGTGGAATCGGATTTCGAGCGAGAAAATCGACTTTCGGCGAGTAGTTGTACTCGTCGCCGCCGCCGCCGCCGCCGCCGCCGGCGATTTCGCCACGGTTGATCCGATCTCTCTTCCACCTCCGCTTCCACCTCAATCTCCTCCACCTCTACGTGTTACTCAGCCGCCTCTACGGCAACTACAGCAAATTGGACCTGCCCCGACTCGCCGTTGTATTCACAGTTGGCACGGACTGACGTACGATCTCCCGGGGAAACCGCGTGGGTGGAGCCGCACAGCCGGTTGTGTTCCTTATTTTTACCCGTTGCCCGACTGGAATTGTACTCGGAGCTCCGTTTCCGTTGCATGCCGCCGCTACGCGAGATGCACCGCGCACGTCCGTGTATGTATGCGCATACGTACACAGTCGTGGATAATAGCGACGTCTAGGTGGAAATGGCCTTATCATGCCGTCAGATTTTTCTCCCGCTTTCGCCTTTTAACCCGTTCGCCGTTGTATCACCACAAGAACGATAAAAAGAGGATGATTCGTGGTAGGATCATGCGCGCGCGCGCACGTCGAACAAAGGGATGAAGTATAGATGAGCGGAGAGAACGAGGCGAAGGTGGGACGGCGGGTCGGTGATATTTCAATAATTAAATCGACGGTCATGTTCTTTCGTCAAATCAGCGGCAAAAACGCGCGCTGGATATTCATTTGCAAAACGAGTCGCTAAAATGAGTACTGCTCTCGGCGAGGAGAGATTTTTCACCTCCCGTCATGGAAATAATGTGCGGTCTTATCAAATTGGCGTTTGTCGCCCCGAAAATAATCACAGCGACACTCAAGTTGACCGAAAGTTAAGCGAACGCTCGAGAAAACGCTGTTACCTTTGTCGGCTTGGATTAGAAGCCGATAGAAATAGACTCATCATATCGAACTTCTCTCGCCGCGTTGGGAAAATAAATACGGTTTACAAAACCGTGGCTATTTTATCTTGACTAATGCTCATCCCCCTGCTGTCACCTATCTCTTTCTCGCATTCTCGAGAGGTCAAATCGGACCGGTGCGTCGCGCGACTCCTGAGAGATATCGACCCGCGATATTTTTACTCACTCGCTCGATCGCTCGCTCGCTCGCTCGCTCGCTCGCGCGACTGACGTGGAAATGAAATCATCTCTGTAAATTTGATCTCGCGTACAACTTTCGGACGGGATTAAAATTGAATAATACATCAGAGCGCGACGGGGGTTAACAGGGAGGGAGCGGGCGGAGTCACGGGGTCGGGAGCGAAAGCTAACGTGTTGAGAAGCCGGCCGAAGGCATTGTAGCGCTAACTAACCGGTCGGCCGTCTTCCTCGCGTGCGTTCGTTCCGTCGTGTCCGGCGTTTCGGTTGACCCGGCCTAACCCTCACGACGTCTATCCGCGTCGAATCCTCTACGTGGCGGCGAACGAGGTGGTTTATCGGCCGGAACGGTTCTCAGGGCACTGGACTCACACTCCCGGTGCGCCTGAACCTGACCTAACCCAACCGAGTGACGCCTGATCGCCGTCAGGAACGCGAACAATGCACAGCCTCGCTCGTTGCACTGCCGCCGCAGGGCTGCGAAAAAGATCCGCTCGTGGTTGCTACGTTCGACATGTGCATCAAAGATGCATCGAGCGCGCGAACTAACTCTCGATATTTTAATTAACTCCTGCCGCGTTCTCGCAAGAATTGCCAATCGGCCATACACGCGAAGTAGTTTTCGCTCTCTCAGTTTGAACGCGTTCGTACATGAGAGAGAGAGAGAGAGAGAGAGTCGAGCAATCTCGCGAAATGTATCTCTCTCGTGAACAAGAACCCTGTTAATCGTCGCATTGGTGATTGGCAAAGGCCGATCTATCTCCGAAGGAGATGTCAAATTAATATAGTGAGAAAAACGATGCAAGTCAAACGATCAAGATCATCATCATGGGAGTGACGCGCGAATCGGTGAATCGCGCGATGAGCAGCTGAAACGAGAGTCTCGTCAACGAAGGAATCCGCAAACAGCAAACGCCGAGAAGAGAATCGAGGATGGTCGGCGGCACTCGATCGGTATGGTTATCCTGGCGGCAGGACTCGCGCGTACTTCGCAACATCGTCGACGAAACTAAGGAGACGGGAGGAGCGCCGGACAGTATCGTTCGCGCAGAGTTCGCAACGTCATTACGGCGACCGTTGACGTTGCATTAAATTAGGTATTCACAGGTCGTTATTGCATGCCACGTTCGCATGCACTTTGCATGATTGACTTGAGCGAATTTTACAACTCGCAATTAAGCCGGGAAAAATGATCGCAATTTACGCGGGCTCCGTGCGTCATGACTCGCATCGACTCGCCGTGTCTCCACCATCTTGTGTTTGTCGTTTATATAATCCGCTGCGCCGATAGAAGTAGGTCGCGAATGGATAATCGGACAACGATCTCCTTCGGATCCCGGTTGGATCAATCGATCGTGTGATATCGTCCCTGAAACCGATTAGCTCATTCTCGCCGCTCATTGTCTCGCGATTACTCGCGAGTCAACATTCGGATTCGAACGACATGGCACTACAATCGCCGGTTTAATTTGTCCGCAGCAGCACTCGAGCAATAACAAGCGCACACTCGGAAGCACCTAATATCTCCCCGAGAAACGACTCGATTGCGCTTCACCACGTGGCGAATCCGAAGGCGATTCTCGACGAGAAAAGTCCGGCGATATTTCATTTCGCCGGCTCGTCTTCGGATCTAAAGTGGGTCTCCTGCGAAAAGGTCCAATTGAAGTGCACATGGCGTTTGATTCTCCGCTGGTTAATTGGATTGTGATTTCGCATCGGCCGCGAGAGTCCTTCGTTGCGCCCGCCGTAATATCGGCCGATACTCGGGGAGAAGCGGAATGGATATTGCGCGCTGCGATGACCGCGATAAAATCGAAGAGGAACGCGGAAAAAGTCGGCGTTTCCATTTAGCGCGTTCCGCAAATTCCTAAGGGCGAGCTGCGGCCAGCCACGAGACGATATGCGCGATATGCAGGCAAGAAATAAAATTGGACTCGAGGGCTAGCCAGGCGCAGACCGTCGCGCGCGCGCGCAGACAAGCCAGGGAGAGCGTGTTGCTCTCTTTGGTCTTCTGGTCTGGAATATGGATTTTCTGAAATAATATTGTGACAGCGGGCGTCGAACACGTCAAACAGAAGATCCGCGTACCTAACCTAACCGCGTGGATCAAATCGCGGACGTAAGAAATAACAGCAGACGACAGAGACGGACGAAGAAAGTGACTAACACGTTGGCTTTTGATGAATTTGTCGCTGGTCGCTGGTTCGCAGCCGGAGAACGGGCGAAACGGATGCGAGCGAACGGAGTAACGGAGGCGCCCGGAGATCGTTCTTTTTTCTTTGTTGTGTTATTTGCGCCGAAAAATTGATCACCGTTGATTATCCGTAATTTCCGGCAACCGCTTCAACAGAACGTTAACGTTTGAGCGAATTTTAATTTTAACGGCTTTTAATCGAGTTTAACAACGGCTGATTTTAAACCGATATTTAGCGGCGTACGTGACTGTCCGATTCCCATCGCGCATTTAAATTGTATGCATCTTTCATACTACGAAAATAAACGAGCCGCGCCCCGTACACTAAATATGCAATGAGAATTTTCGGCCTCTTCCACCTTCCCGTTTCTATCTGTCGGCTGCATATACGCGGTGTCGGTTTTGCGTGTGCGTGTGTTGTAACATCATTTGAAAAATGTATGCGCTCGCCGTTAAATGTTACCGCACCGGGATTAATTCCGCAATACCTAAGGCATGCACGTGCGTGCGCGGACACAATTAATCAATTGTGACATCACCGTCGCCCGATAGAGTCGCGTCGATCGAGCCGCAAGGAAATGGGAAAAAAAGGAAGACGAGCAAAACTGCGATGCACCGGAGAGCCGACGCGATGTAATCGTAACGAGCAAAGGTGTTACGTCGCGCGTAAGTAATATATACGTTTACCGTGGCGGGGAAGGAGGGGATCGGACGAGCGGATCGGTGATCGGTTGGCGCTTCGCGCGGGAGAATCGCGTCCGTCTTTTTTCGCGACTCCGACACGATGAAGAGCGCTCCGGCGCTGCGCTACGTGGCGGTTAAGGTACCTTCGGCGGTTAGACAAACCGCCGAGGTGGCGCGTCGCAAATCGCCCGGCAAGATCCCCCAGGTGGAACGATGTCGCAAATCTTGGCACGAGAGGTTGGTTGGTTGGTTGGTTGGTTGGTTGGTTGGTTGGTTGGTAGGTAGGTAGGTAGGTAGGTAGGTAGGTAGGTAGGTTGGTAAGCAGGTAGGTAGGTAGGTGTAGGTGAGCACCGTGAACGCTCGCGCTTGCGTTCGCGCTCGCGCGCACACGGGGGGAGGGGGGAAGGGTTAAGATCGACTCGGATTACGTAACGATCAGCTGGAAGTTTCGCGCTGATTTATTTACGGCTGTAATCTCCGGCGACGGTGAAGCATCAGTCTCCGGGCCGGGGCTCGCATTAATACCAGTTCAGTCGTCGTAAATTCCGCGCGTTTTCAGTTAGACGAATGTAGCGGCGATGACTTGAGTTCGATCCCCCGCTCGGCGATCGCTTACGCGCCCGTGCCGTTCCGTTCCGTTCCCGTGTCGTAGCCGAAGTTACGATCGATCGGGAGTGGATCAGGCAATAATGGGAGGGTTCGTTTTAACGCCGAGAACATCGTCCTTCCCCGGAAAATATCCTCCACGCGAGAGGAATAAATTTCTCGGCGCGATATGGGCCATACGGGAGGTGGGGCGAGAATATAGTTGACTTATGGGGTCGTGATGAGAATCCGAATCGTTTAAAGGGTTATACGGTTTACGTGCCGTAAATCGCACCTCCTCCTTCCTCCACCTCTCCTCATCGCAAACGGCTGCAGACTCGCGGCTATTCGAAGATTGACTTTGGCGAAACAAGCCATTCCCAGAAAAAACAAATTGCATTCTGAGCGCCAATCGTGCATACACGTACGCCCGCACGTTGGAGGCAATATTTAATTAGTATTTAATTAATTAGCATATTACAATACAATTGTATTTTATAAATTAATCATAATTATAATAAAGTGATGGAAATCTGTTAATTTTAATTATTCATCGGCGAGCTCTGACGTCCTTTTTTCCGTAATTCCCGACGATACACGCGCGCTCGCTCGCGCGCACGGATGTATAAATTTAAATTCCTCGCGCGTCGTATTAAATCCGTAGATTAAAATTATATTTTCCCTCTGAGAGAGCCGATAAATACACGCGACAGATTCAGCGCGCGCGCGCGCGCGCGCGCGGGATTACTCCCGCGATCGAGCGAAACAGCCCTCCGAATTTCCACAATTTCGCGAGTTAATCACTCCCGGCTCACAATCCACCGGGCAAAAACTTCATTACCGTTGCGCGAAAAAAGGAACGCGACCGCTCGTTTCGCACGAAGGACACGGCGTCGGTGGCGGGCGAAAAATTGGGAAAAACGGCAGACCGACACTTGTGTGACAACGGCCGACAAGAAGCACGGTGTGCCCGGGGTTTTATGCCTCTGTCTGGAATTCGCGACGCCACAGGCTGCCACGCAGGATTTCCCCCGTGTCACCGGGTTACTGTATTCTCCCCGATAACGAAAGCAAGAAGTTTCGCTTAACTTGCGCCGCGCGGAAATTCCCCCGGCGGAATACGGCCGCGCGCGCGGCTTAACTGCGGCCGCGGTTCGCAACAGTCGCGAAACTTTCGACGTGCCGAAGAAAACGGTTTTCCGAAAGTGCCCGTTACGACGCGGCCTAAACGAGACGCGTTCCCGCCGTTCTGTAATTTATCGCCGAAACTAACTCGTTCACCGGCGATATTCGCGGAATTTCGCGCGTCTCTAACCGTGGACGTTAATTCCACCGCGTGGAATCACGAGAGATCGAGTGATAGCGAGACGTTCCAGATTCTTCCTCCCCACCCCCGCACCCCCGATTGAAACGCGAGTCTCAATCGGACCGGGAGAAATCTGTCAGAAGACCCGCCCCGCGCCTGAAAATCAACGCCCGATTCCGTCACTCGTGATCCGCTGCGTTACTTCACGATCGTGCGAATCAACAACCGAAAGCGTTACAACAACAGATGCGCCCGTCTACTTTGAAGTTGGATTAGACCGCGTACGATAGGCTGCCGCCGCCCTCGTCTTCGGTTCACCACGTCCTGCGCGCATCCGTTTCTCGAATGCATAAAGGGAGGTGCAGCGTACGTTTCGCGAATAAAGAGCCGTCGCGGCGGGCCGTTTTCTCGGATAAAGAGATATCGCATCCGTTTTTCGAATAAAGAGGTATCACGGGAGGATATCTCCGCGGCGAGCTAGGCGCTCGCGTTTACCTCTTTTTCTATCTCCTCCTCCCCCCTCCGCCTCTCTCGCTTCCAATAAGCCCGAGTCGTAAGCAAACCTCCGCAATATTACCTCGCGCAGCAATAACCGCGACTGCAGTAGTCGCAACTTAAAGCGCTTATAATGGGAAACAGAAACTCTCGTAGCTGTCAGCCTCACCTTTTTCATGTTCAACTTGCGCGCGCGCGCATGCACCAGCGTGATATTTATTCCTCGCGGACCGACCAAGATGCCGGCGGATATGTAGGTAGGGAGGGGGGGGGGGGCGAGAGCGCAGGGGATGGAAACGATAGCCGGAAAAAGCGCAGCGCGATGCGATGCGACGCGTCCCAGACACAATTTCCGCCTGGTTTTCGCTCGCGGAAACTTATTTTCTAATGCCGCCGCAGTCCACCCTTAGCCGTCCGTTTCCATCCTCCCTCTACTCCTTCCTCCTACTCTGGCGTCCACTTCCCCTTCTCTGCGTGCACTTCCGACACGTTAATTATCCCGGTTACGGCGCACGGACGACGAACGTCCGGAGAAGCTTATTACTCTTGGAAATTTCGTCGACGTTGAGGAAAATTGTCCTGTGCGGTTACAGGACGTCTCGCGCGCGAAACGCGCGCCGCGGGAGGATCGGTGGCCGATTTCGCTCTCTCGCACTCCGCCCGTGCAAGAGAGAAGATGAGAGAAAGGACGACGCAGCGTGTCAAAGTGTGCCGAATCTACCGTGGCTGGCCTTCGTCGCGTCGCGTCGTCGCTTTTTAACGAATACCTCCGCGATAACGATAAAGCGGCGGCGGGGGAGGGGGGGGGGGCAGCCTCGGTAGAAAAGCCTTTTGAAATAATAATGCAGCCCATCGTCTCGCGCTCACCCTCTCCTCCGTTATTGTCGTTGTTGCGCTCGCGCGCCCAGCAACGAGAATGCGGACGGACGTGGAACACATTCGGTCTCTTTTCCCCGGTTCTCGTCTCGTTCATAATTTCTCCCGGGCCAACCCCTGGGAACGCGGGCACGCAGGGATCCATCCGCAGGTAGGTCCGAGCAGGATTAACGACAGGGCGGCAGGGCGAAGCGACGGCGGACAGGAGGGAGGGGAAGAGAGACAGGGAGAAAGAGCGAAAATAAGGGCCGGGCTGTATCGCCGGGCTGGAATATTTGCGGAACCTGCGAGGCGAGGCGCTTCCGTTGGAGAACGAGTAATGCAATTCGCCGGGCTCTCTCCCCGTGCTTTCGGAAATTCCCGGCAACCGTGGAAAGTCGTCGCCGCCGCACTTCCGACTCCGAGCAATTCGCGTCACCGCGACCCCGCGCGCGCCCGTTCCGCTACTCGTTTCGGCATACGTGCTCCGGTCCGATATAGCCGTCGCGCGTAGACGTTTCCGCGATGGCTTTTGATTCCTTTGGCCGGCACGGATTTCCTTTAACGTGCGCGAAATGGCGGACGTAGGGGAGCGAAAGGGACCGGAGGTCTCGAGGGAAAAATCGGGGGAGGGAGGGGAACAGAAAGGTAGTAAGTGGATGTAACGACAGGGAGGTACGTCTCGGATTATGATCATCTCGCCGGGGATTTCAATACGTCCGGACGCTTTGGAGAATTATCGTTCCACTCGGACGTTGAATCGTGAACGTCTGTGTGTTTCTCTCTCTCTCTCTCTCTCTCTCTCTCTCTCTCTCTCTCTTTCTCATCAAATTTATCTCTGCGAAATCAACAGAGTCTAACGCTCAACACGTGTGTGCACGCTCGTCGTTAATAGAAACTCGAGCGGGAAGCAGCTTATTTTCCCTTTTCTTAGGCTTATAAATGCTCAATGCCGCACACACACACACACACACATGTCCAAGACGAATAAATACTCGTCGGTCTCGCCGAGAGTTATTTGTGCGTCCCAAGCGGACACGTGAAATGTTTGAGTAATTACGCGAGCTGTGTGTAGATTGCTCGAGCTGCTCGAGCTACTGCATTAATTCGGATTTGCGAACAGGAGCGTGAGATTTCGGTCTACATCTCATCGCGTTCTCTCGTACGTTTCGAGGGCCGGCGAGTGAATTACATCGGGCGATTACATCGGAAATCGGCGGATTAAAACTCGCAGATCGGATCGATGGGATAGGAGGAAGGGACAGGAGGAAAGAAACGAGGGAGGGAGGGAGGGTGGGATGGAATAGGAAGGTTGCTCCGTTTCCTTTGTCAAGCGGAGTCGCCTCCGCGAACGGAAATTAATTGCGACAGTTTCATCGTTTCCCGAGTCGATTATTACACAGTCGCTCCGCGTTCTTTCCGGCTCACGGGGGACAATTTCCCTAAAGGAGCCATCGGAGCCCAAACAAACCGAGTCCGGACAATGGAGCTAGAAAACTGCACAAGTGGGAGGGAAGGAATCAGGCGAACTCGAAGATGCCCCGAAGACAAACACCGTCGCGCGGGAGCTTTTCTGATTTTCGATCGTTTGAGCAGCAGAACGATCCTCCCCGCACATCCGCCCTCCGCTCCTCCCCCCTTGCCGTCGCATTGCAGCAAAGTCCGACAACTTCGGTTGCGATCGGTATGGCAATTTTTCCGCCGGCACTTCCCGTTGCGTTTCCGATCGTAGAGACGCGATCTTGGCGTGAAAACGCCAAGTGGGATCGGGGGGCTTGAAATCATCGTGACGAGAATACCATGGAGAGGTCATGGGAATAAAATCTGGTTGTTTCGCGATAGAAAGTTCCGCGAGAGATTTATTTCGCGGGCCATCGATCGAAAAAGGAAATAAAAATTGAAACAAAAAAGCAGAGAAGGCTTGTCGGCAGGTGTGGCTGTGAAAAGTTTGCGCTTGCAGAACGGTAAATTCGTTTCCGGCATCCCGAGTGAAATAAATCACACTGTCCGTGCGTTTAAAGTGCGCCAATGTAATTCGCAAGGAGCGTACATAAGCGGATTCTACCTTCGAGTTCGATGAAAGTTGATTGGTTTGCGCAGCAAACAGAAATAACATTAAGCTTGTTTTGCTAGTTTCTCTATTGACTTTCGGCGTGAACACCACCCTCGTGCTTGTTTGCCGAAAATGTTTTCAATATGTTTGCGGATATATTTTTATGTGTATACGAAACCGTGCAAGTTTCGCAGGGAAAATATTATTTATCATCGGTATGAAAGAAAAAACAAAAGGAAAGAAAAGAAAATAACGCGCAAACCGGGACGTCGTCTCTCGTGTCAATTTTGATCGTTCGACATTTCAGCAAAGTGATTCTCATTTCTCGCAGAGTCTCGTCTGCTCCCATCTCAGACAGGCAAGTACAAACAACAATCCCGATAATGCGCGACCCTTGAGAGTTATTCGATTTTCAATTTCACCCGACTGTGTTCCCTTCCGGAAATCTTCCGGGTTCGCATCTCGGAAAGGGCAGGCATCTTGCTTGCAGGTAGCCGCGGAATTGAGAAATCGGGAATCATTGGCCGAGCCGAAACGAAACGCTCGAGCGGAAACGAGAGGGCGACAAGACGACGAGGGGGAAAGCGCGTGAAAGGGGTGTCGGATCGAGCATAGAGGGGTGGGGGAGTTAGAGGAGCACGAGGAGGGGAGGGTGACGGTGGTGGCCGGAACGGAAAGTAAGGTGCGAACGGAAAAAAAAAAATAAAGAGCGAGATAGATAGAGGCCGTAGAGAAATGGAGGCGTCTGGTTCGACACGCCGAGTGCACGGGTATTTCGAAAATTCGATAAATCTCGCCCCCGCGACCCCTTCCGCCCTCCTTCTCGCCCCTGACTCCGTACCTCTCAGCCTCGCCGCACACATCGACCGCCCGAGCGCGCGATGAAATTTCCTCGTCGTCCCAATCTCTCGTTATTCCCGGGACATTCTGGGCACCCGATATACCTCGGCTTTTCCTCCCCGAGGAAAGCTCCCCTTCGCGCTGCTCATCCAACCTGGATCCACATTTTGCCCGATCCTCTCCGCCAACCGTTCTTTTCTCTCTCTCGCTCTTTCTCTCTCTCTCTCTCTCTCTCTCTCTCCCCCTCCCCTCCCCCGTGACCCACCGCCACTTATTTCGCCGTCACGCTCCTCTCATTTCTGCGAGTCGATCGTAGGACACGATCTCGCGGCCATAAAAGGACCAGCCGAGAGATGGTTAATAGGCGCGTGAGAATCGAGTTTCGCGGCGAAATAGCCGGCCGTGACGAGGAAGACACGGAGAGCTGACGGAGTCAGTTCTCCGAAAGGTTACAAGCAGCTTCGTGGAGGCTGTATACGAGGAGAACGACGGTCGGGCAAACGCGCGCTGTTCGTTCCAAGTAACGATAAAGACGTCCTGAACACGGACGGATTGACAGATCGAGCAGATAGTCGGGCGGGAAGTCCACGAGAACGCTTATCAACTTCGCTCGGTCGCTACTCCGGCTACTCCAAACTTGGCAAAACCGGGAAGTGAATTTAAAATGATACGAGGATACGACTCGTGTCCTCGGAGCAAACCTTGGTTCAATCTTCGACAAAGTTGCTTTCTTTCGCGCTCACGCGTAATATAACAAGGAATATATATCTCCGTGTGTTTTTCTTGTCTGAGGAAAGACGGAAATTGACGCGGAGCTCTGCAGAAGGTACGTTCGCGAAAAATGCAATCAAGCGCGTGGATTTGTGTATAAATATTAAGAATCTAAGGACGCGTGCTAATTGCACATTAGGCAAACCGGTCATTCTTTATTATTGCAATTAAATTCGTTCGCTCGAATGACTTTATTTCTCTGTCGAGATGTCATTTCGTTTACCCACATATTCCGATTCGATTTGCTGCAGAAAAAGCGCACGAGAGGTCAACGCAAGTCACTAAGTTAACCAAGCAATCGGACACAATAGAACTTCTCTCTCTCTCTCTCTCTCTCTCTCTCTCTCTCTCTCTCTCTCTCTCTCTCTCTCTCTCTGCTTTTCATGGCGCGTCACACCACGCGGTTCTCCCTCCTCGCGTATCTCGCGAAAACATTTCTCGCAGTCTCGCGAGAAACACGTCTCATTAACCTTCTTTCTCGATGAAAAACGTCGCGTGGCTTTTCAGAACAGCCTACGCGGGTCAGATGACGCGAAACTTTGGCAACGAGCACGGCGGTGAAAGAGTCAAAGCCTCTCCCCTCCCTTTTCATTCCATTTCGCACCCTATTGCACGCACATTTACCATACAAACGCGTGGCAGCACCGAGAGCCGCATACTGCCGCGACTCTTTTCTTTAAAGAATCATGAAAGAGGAAATTCCGTCTGTGCGGACATTTCGAGTAATGCCAAAGACCTCCTTTTCGGTTTCGCAACCCACGCGGACACCTAATAGAAAGTGAAATGATTAGTCAGAATACAAATATTAAATCCTACACGAGAAATTGTAAATTTTATTTCTCCGTAGCAAAGAGAGAGAGAGAGAGAGAGAGAGAGAGAGAGAGGGAGAGAGTCGCGTTACCTTTAACAAACGCCAGCACTAGTAATCAACATTCGGTTTCGAAGGTCGGTCGATAACTCGCGGATTCTGCGCAGTGGAAGTGTGGTATCCGTAAAGTTATTACCGAGTTTGCCGGATAACAAGCCGCGGGGAACGGTGGCGTTCGAGTATCGTGATGAACCTAAATGAAAGTGCCGATATACTTTCGTAGCCCACGCGACTCGCAGTAACATTGTTGTGTATTTTGTTAACGTTCGATTGCTTTTTAGCTATTCGCCGAGTTAACGCGTTTTAATGGCGACGTCCGCGCCATTGTCGCTCACTCCGCGCGAGCGCACACGCGGTGCCGCGACCGCGTTCGTAAATAAGTTTTTAATTAACGCGCGGGACGTATTTTTAGTGTAGCGTGCGCGCTCGCTCGCACGCGATAAATATTTACGATGCTTATGACATGTAAAAGGAGGCGGGAGAGGGAGAGTTATATATCCGTGAATAAACGTCCGAGGAGCGCCATATGGCGGAAGATACTCTTTCCGACAAGACTTCGCGAAAGCGTGTTAATAATTCGTGGCGTGGAAATACGACGTGCTCGACCGGAACCCCGTAGCCGATCGATCGCCGTACCGAACTAATGCTCGCGGCCGTGTCTGTCGACTCTCGTCCTAATCGCGGGCCCGATTAATTCCGCCGTTATGTCATGCTTAATTTCGTATCTTTCAACGTTGCAGAAGCGCGGCTCTCGCGCGCGCGCGCGCGCGCGCGCTGACCGCGATATCACGCGTGACAGGGCTTGATAAACAGCCTCGTCCTGAATCACACTCAAAATAAGCTGAAATATTACGAGAAACATCTAATTAACTAAGCCGATTGTACAACGGAATGTCTAATTAACGGGGCAAATTAATTAACGACCGATGTAGCGCGTTAAAAAGATATCGAGTGGACGATCAACCATTTATTAACGGATGATCGACGACCGTACAGGTGCAATGAGCGACACGTAATCCACGCTTTAACTTGTTTCGCAATGGAGCCCAATTTAATGCACATTCGTCATTGTCAATGACGACGACTTGCGTTCTCCGGTTAATAAGCGAGTCCGTCGATTTGTCCCGCGAGAGCGCCGGGCGAGAGAGAAATGTTTGTTATGTTACATTTATTATCCTTACGTGTGAAAAAATTATTCTACGACTCGGTCCGCGCGATAAAACTTTCACACGGATCGTTGTAAGAGAGACCCCACCGTATATAGTAGTAACGCCCGCTTCTTTTTACATAAATATTTTCGAGGAACGATGAAAATATCTTCGACCCCGCGGCTGTTCGTTCTCCACCATTTTAACGTACGACATATACGACGAACCATGAAAGCCCGACTCCAACGTCCATTCTAAAAGCCGTTAAAATATCAATAATAGATCGCGCGCGCCTCCCATCGGCTCAACGCGCCTATGATAGACGTATAAATTAGTGAATCCTTTCGGTCGATCGCCGGACAAATTGATCCCTCGGAGGGTTTGACGCTGAGCCGCGGATCGACCTAACCGAGAGGGGAGAGGTCTCTCGACAAGGTAGCCTCTACCCTCATTAATATATCTCTCTTTCTCCTTCTCCCTCTCTCCCTCCCTCCCTCTCTCTCTCTCTCTCTCTCTCTCTCTCTCTTCTCCCTCTCCTTCTCTCTCGCTATATCCGACGGATTAATTAATTTAGCCGTATTATGGCATCGTAGCGCGCTCAGTGCGAAGGACTATAATCTCGGTCGGCCTTGCGATTGCGTCCGTCGAATGAGAACACGATCGGGTCGGCATCGGCCGTGAGTGCGGGCGTTTACGCGCACGCGTTTACATCCGCCACGATAAGATCGTTATTGGCGATTGGAATTTTCAGACGATCTGAACATACGGTAATCCAATTGTTCGCGGATGCTGCAGTCGCGTGGTTCGCCGCAGCCTATTATTGCGCATTGATGAAACTGTGCGACGAGGACGTCCCCATTAGCCGCGTTTACCGCCCCCCCTAACCCCTTCTACCCCCTGTCGTTCCACCCCCTGCTCGTTCGCCGTTGCTACGGCCGCGTTATTATCATCGAACCGTCGCCGTTATTGTCATCGAACGTCGCGATGCGACGCGGCGCAGCGCGACGCGACGCGACATGACGAGAGAGCGAATAATAAATTACGGACGATCATCGATCCGTCGAGGACTCAGCAGGCGAGCGAGCGAGCGAGCGAGCGAGCGAGCGAGCAAGCGAGCGAATAAACGACCCGACATGCCTGAATTCTTTCCGTTCGGCGGCGCATGTAATGCGAACGAACGACGAGTCCGCTATAGATATCGTCGATTAAAAGCAGCCGACTATTTAGCGGGTCTCGGATTTAGCGGACACGGTTCTTTCTCTTCTTCTCTTGGCCGAAGATTCTCGTGCTTTTTCCAAACAGTAATCCGGCAGGAATATTGCCGCGGCCAGAGGAACTTATTGAATCGGGCCGATCGTTGATGTTATGCTTATCTCGTGATATGCGCGGTAAGAAATATTGCGGAGAATTTAATGCTCGATTTTAACGTGTATGTGTGCGTACCCGAGATAGCAATCTCTCGCGTATTCAAAGATAAGCTTTTCAGAGGAAATAACGAGATATTAATAATCTTTGAGGAGATTAAAGCGCCCTCGCATCGCAAGTTATTAAAGTTATAACTGTAAGTAAGCTGAACTTGCAAAGCGCAATAAAATATCAAACCTTATCTCACTCGTTGAATTACACTTGAAATTTTTGAATTTTTATTTGACGTTTCAGCAGAAAGACATTTTTTATACGATGTCCATTAAAAAAGTCATGTTTCAAACGTTCGCATTCCTCCGTTAAAAAGAGAAGGAGCACTCTCTTGAGAAAAGTTCGATTTCAACTTTGCAGACTGCAAAAAGGATTCAGAGGAAGAAACGCGTCAAATTCTTCTTAAACGCGGCAAGATTAATCTCGCGGCACTTTCACCTAAACTCGTTTCCACCATTTTTCATGACAAGTCATAGAGTTTCCCCGCAATAGCGAGCGACAGTCGGAACAAATAATTTTCAATCAGACAGACAATCGGTATGTGACTGCAAGAAAGTGCAAGAAAGTGCACAAACGAGAAATCTCGCGACTCGTGCTCGCACGAGTCTCACGAGAGATACACTTGGTTCCGCGAGACAACGCGTTAACCCGACCCGCGACCGGTTGACGTGAAACTCGCTCGCAAATCTCGGCGTCAGATTTCGACGCCCGCGATCCCGCCTCGCGTGTAATTCACCTTTTCGTATGACGCAAGCCGCCGCGTCGCGAGGCCTTTCGCGAATATCGAGATGATCCCCGGCTCGCGTCGCATCTACCGCCGTCGAGCCGCACGTTAATACCAATTAATTAGTCGGGAATCTCCGAGCTTAACCCATTACTGGCCCTTAACCCACGGTCGTCGCCCTCGCGCACGTGTCCTCGAAACGGGCGCGTACAATAATCGAACACGCCCTTCAAAGCGCGCGCTCCGCTGATCCCTCAGTCTCTCCAGCTCTCCCGGTGACGCAATCACTCCGCCAATCACGGACAAATTGAAACTGATACACTTAATTACCTCGCGGATCAACATTATTTCGCGACTCGGGCCGTGTGCGCGCGCTCGCGCGCGCCAAACGCCGTCTTCCGAATCTATTATCGACGTTGTGTAGTTTGCGGCACGCGGCTCCGCGTGTTTAATCGCGAGAATATGCGAGAAACACCGAGAGCGTATCATCGAACAGCACCGAACCGCGCCGCGCGTCAACGCGTCTCGCGCGTATAAAATGTACGGCGCGCGCGCGATCGAGAAGCGAGCGATACGAAGCGCGAGAAGGTCGAGAGTCGCATTAAAATGGACGCGCGGACGCGGACGCGCGAAGCAGATGCGAGATCGCAATTTGTTGGTAAGCGTGCTTATTAGTTTAACAGCGCAAATATATTACCATAATCGTACGTTTAAATGTAGGAAAATACGGAAATCCGGTAATGGCCGGAATCCCGTATTTTCCTAAATCCGGAAGCCGATAATGGCGTCATCAATGACAATAATATCGCTGTTTTCTCGTTACACCAGAGTCTCTTATGTTCTAATATCATGCGTTGCGCTGACGTAACGCGTGTACGTGCGTACGTGTGCGCACACACATGTACGCGTGTGCGATAACGACGTGCGCGCTCAGCAGCAGCTCAGCGCGCGCGATTTTCCGATTTTCCCGCGATTTTTCCGTGGCTATATTAACCGTTTTTTAATCGAAACCCAATCACAATCGGCCGATTCGTTTGGCCGCGCGCGTTTTTCCCTTTTTTTCCCCGTTCATTCCGAGCCGCGAAATGGGAACGCGCGTACGCATCGAGATGCGATCGCTCATTCCGATACCCTAAACGCGTACCCGTTGCGTTATTAATCCTAATCCTCCGTACAGTCGGTCGATTGATGGGCGCTGGAATTAATCCACGATCCGCGCGGTTAGAGCGTCGATCCGTCCGTCCGTCCGTCCGACCGTCTACTCGTCTATCCTCGTAGCAGCTATGACCGATTAAATCGCCGTTATGTCGCAAGCTAGATTCTACGTTGGCCGACGGGAGAGTTTTCCCAGGGAGGGAACGACCCTCTTGCTCGATCGTCTCGATCGATCAACGCGGTACGAGCGCGTTTTTAATTTGGAGACGCGCGCGCGAGCGCGGGAACGACTGACATTACGGAAATTTTCGACGAGTCAACGTCAGCGAAAAACACGCCAGCGACGGACGATTGCATAACGATCGATGGCGCGATTCGACATTCGGAAAGGTCGGCCAGGCAGTGAGAGGGAGGGGCAGAGAAAATGAAGAGAGAGAGAGAGAAGGAGAAGCATTGTCGGAGCCGTAAATTTGTAACTAGCCGCGAATGTCAAAATTGAATTTTGCGGGATATTACGGGATTGAAGCGGCCGAGAAGAAAAATGTAATGAACGTTTTATCGAATGTCCGGGGAGGGGTAATGGAAGCGCACGCGTATAACCGCCACCTTGGCATGCGCGCCCCGCTAAAATTCGACGCTAACTCCCGTTACATCGGATATCGGAAAATCAAACAATTTTATCCAATCGTGCTTCGATGACTTTTCGGCCCGAAGACCTTCCGAATCGAACTTCCAATTCGCACAGAAAACACATTACGCGCGTCCGCCGCGAATGCACAGTCGATTCCGTTCGCGGCATTCTACCGTGCGAAGAGCCCTCCTATTTCTGTCCTCCTCCCTCCGCCAACATGAATCGTCCAAATGAGATCATTAATCGGCGTATCGAAATTGCGGAGCTACACGTCGAGTGTAGCTCCGCAATTTCGAACGCCTCAAGATCCTCAAGCGCTATCGGGCTGTCTGGTCGAGTCTCGTTTCGACGTGGATCCGTCGGGTTGCACATTTTTCGTTTTATTTAGATCGTGAATCGCACGAGTCCGCAAATGCGCGACGTTTCTTAATGCTATTTCCCGCGCACGCGAGAGAGCCTCCTGTGCATGCATGCATACGTAGACGCGTCCTGTTCAGCGTGTTCCCACAATTAAGTTGAAGCGAAGACTTAAAAGATATAGTTTCCGATAGTTTCGCTGTCGCAATCGCTGCCATAAACGTCAGCGGTGCGTTGTTAAACACAGGAACCGGCATGTGATGGTTAATTATCGCCGCAGTAGAGCCAGCGGCCTCTCTCTCTCTCTCTCTCTCTCTCTCTCTCTCTCTCTCTCTCGACGAGATGGCCACTATTTCGCTCAAACGACCAACCGACCGATCAATCGATCGATCGGCGCGCTATCACTCGCGACAACCACGAGACCACGACAGGATCCGAGTAAGATGCGTATTAATTAAGAGATCGGCGTCGGATGCGTTGGCAATTAGCCGGTCGCGAGTAAACACCGATGCGGAAGACCCTCCATTGAAGGAGGTTATAACGGAGTAGCTGAACTCGTCGCGACGTCGAATGTCTCGGAAACCCGTTAATTACGGAAAGCTGCGTTAATTAATCGGAATGGCAAACGCCGGCGACGTCGGTAAGACATCCGTTTCTCTAAGCTGATATCCGAGGAACAAAAGAAAGGGAGAATATTGTAGAATAGAATATCATGCTCTAGAATGATATATCCTACACCGCGACAATACACAAGCACAAGCTGGGAAGTACGGATGGTTGTCACACGCAAAAGCGCGATGGATACGAAAAGAAGAATCGTAAACGTGCAGTCGCGCGGTGAAAGATGAAAAAATAAAGAGAGGGAGGGAAATAAAAGAAATGAGTACGTTAATATAGAAGTACGTAGGTTGTGAACAGGCAGGAAAAAATTAGTACGAAGGGGATGAAATGAATGATAACGGATGGGACGAGAAATGAATATTAATGACACGGAATATAATGTAAATGATAAGCAGTGAGCTCAATTCTGCATATGAAAGTAATATTTGAATATCGTATGAGTGCGAAGGACGCCCGTGAGCGATTCTCGCGCGCGCGCGCGCGCGTACGCCGAGGGCGGTAAATTTTAATTAATAATGCCGGATATTAAAAACCACTCGCCAAAATGTAACAGCGCGCTGAGGAAGCCGTGTGAATCATTCGCGCTAAGGGTCGAAGATCGCCGGTGGATATGTCGGTGTGAGAGTGAAAAGTGCTGATGACGAGTGTGAGACGGTATTCCCACATGGGTGGTACTCTCCAAATTTCTTCGAGAGGAATTTCATTCGAAAGGTGGAGTGACAGCCGAATCACCAGTAACCGAGTGACTTTTCTGCGCTTCACGTGGAGCGAACTTCTGCACTCTGAATATCTTTTCATTCGAGATTGGACGGTGAATCTCATGCGCTGTCGGTGGAATAAAAAGCGAAGAATTGACAGAAAAAAATCACTCGTAAGATTGTGGAATCTACTTTGTGGTCCGACTTGAACATTCACTTTCATGAAAAATGAAGTGTCACCTTTGCTTTGGATGGCAATTTTTTTCTTTCTTTTTTACAAACGACTTTCGAGTGGATTTTCACTTGTTCTCGGCGAGGCTTCACCTCGAGACATTCGAGCGGTGTTGTGTACACCGAGCAAAAAAGAAAGCGAGTTTTCTCAGGCAGGAAACCTGCAGGCAATTTAAGGAAATATAATAGCGAGAGAAACTACAAAGAAACAAAAGAGCGAAGTCGTTAAAACCTTTTGGAAACGTTTCGACTTATATTTTACGACGATGAAAGGTTGAAGGACCCTTTAATAGGCGGAGCGACAACTTCAATTGGATACGCACCGACACCACAAAGCTTTGCTTTCTCAGCACGAAAGCGCGCGTTAAATTTGACGTGGAATTTTCTTCTTCTTTTTTAACGTATCAACATTTGTTCACTTGTGCGATGCGTAAAGCGAAAAAACTTATGAGATTTTAACGAAAAAGTCAGACACCTGCTATGCCGTTTGCTAAAATAACGCTCGGGTACGAAGAGAGAGAGAGAGAGAGAGGGAGAGGGAGAGGGAGAGAGAAAAAGACGCGATTCGAAACTTCGACTGGTCCCACGATACGCCGCGCTCGTGGGGCCCGAAGCCCCGCATTCGAACGCCGCTACCGGAAGGGATGTCGATGGGCATGCGTAAATACATCAGCGGTGACCTCTCGCCGTGACCCCCCAGTCACGGATTCCCGCGTAGTCGTATATAATAAGCAGCGGAACTTTCATTAACAGCTCTCGGACGAAGTTTCGTACGTCGATGCACTCCAATAGCGGGGTACCCTCGCGAACGCATCGCGACTCGTTAATGCGCGAGACACCGGCGGAGAATTATACGTGAAAGAACCGCGGGTCACACTCTCGCTGGTCACGAAAGCGCTGGCGCTGAAAGACGCGTTTGAAAAGAGATTGTCGAGCGCGAAGTAAGATCGGTGGAAACGATAGATGTGGAAACACAAATAAGCGAAAATGTAACAATGGCTACAATTAAGGGATAATTATTCAATCTCCGATTTTACTCAACAGGGCAAAACGACGTATGTTAACACAAATTACAGCGGTAAATGAAGAGTGAACGATGAAACAATAGACGAAAATTGCGCCTGTGTGTTAGCGGATACATTAAATCAGAGAGAAAAAAGAAAAAAAACGTCTCGACACTCACCGAACTCGCGAGCAATTTCTACGACGACTCCATTCCGACCTCCGAGATGATTCCTGCGGAAGATTGTTTACCGACGCGCGTTCGCGACTGTGCCAAGTTGTGCGTGCGGGCGAACTTCGAGAAAGATGACCTCGCGGCGCGACCTGAGACGTGCACTCGGCCGCGCGCGTTTCATCCATATACGCGCGTGAGTGTGTGCGTGCGAAGTGGACGCGATCATTAATTAATACTTTCCGGAACCGCGAGACGAGTCATGAATCAACGACGCGCGCGGCCGTTTTCTCGCGCGTCGTGCCGGAATCGCCCGGACGAAATATCTCACCGCCGCCGCCGCCGCCGCCGCCGCGATCATCGCAATGATAAACAATGCAACGCGACGCGATTATTAATCACCGGCCGACCGATCCGGCGCAATTAGCCCGCGAGTCGATGCACTCGTGCGAAGCTCGAGAGAACGTCGGCGTTTTCCACGTGCGCGCTCGCGCTCGCGATACGACGCGGCCGCGAGAAATCGCGGCGCTTTCCATCGTTATTAATAGCCCATGGCGAGACCGGGTTTCTAAATTGCGCAAGCGAATGCGCGACGCCACCTTCGGTGCTGCTCTTCTTCCCTTTGCCGAAAGATCTCGCCGCTCGCGCCGGACGCGGCGCAAGAATGCGCCGACAATTAATATTCAGCCATCGCTCTCTCGCGGATCTCCTACGTCGTGCTTCTAATTAAGGTCGCCCTCCTCCACCAGTCCGTCGGGCTCGCTTAAAACTGCAAAAAGCCAGCGGGGGCAGGTCGATGTAGGTCGCGAGACACATTGTTACCTCCTTGCGATTTCTCCTCCCTGCATAATACACGAAAACTGCTGCCCGAGTGTTGATCGATATCGCGCCGTCCTGAAGCGCGTCCCGCGCGCGCTTCTTAAACGGGACTCTTCAACACAGCGACTGCGCCGCTCAGCAGGATGCGCCTGACTGATTTGCCGCTGTTTCGGGCTGCGCTTCCACGGATTCGTCGCTCACGGCAAGGTGACGGGTTCCCACGCACGTTAACGGCACGTCCCGCGATATAATTTAGCCCGCCGTAATATTGATACTCCAATAATTGGCAGGTCTCGATATATCGGGAGAATGTGCTATCGGCGGAATGCAACCGAGAACAAAATCATCCCGCACAACAATATCGATCGGTGTGACGGCGCCCTCCGTAATTAGCACGTCCGTGGAGAGAGAGAGAGAGAGAGAGAGAGAGAGAGAGAGAGAGAGAGAGAGAGAGAGTTTCGGTGCGCGCGATAAAATCAATTTCGCGTTAGCCGAGAGCGTCCGCGCGTCCGTTTGCGCTCCGCGCTCGCCGCGCGCTCCAAGGGATCGATCATTTAGTGGCCGTAATTATCAAACTGTCGCGACATTCCGACGACTAATATTCGCGTCACGTGTTCGCGCGGACGAGCTCCCTCAGCCTCCTTTCGCCTCTTTCTCCTCCTACGGTATTCTACCGTTCTCCAGCTCTACCGCGAGGTTGCTAAACAGACCGAGTCCACGCTGTGGCTGGAAAATCGAGCCGCTAACCCGGTCAGCTTCCGATTTAACCGTATCAGGTTAATATTAAGCGCGGTTGCACCCGGCCAAGGTACACACGTGCGCCATATTTAGCCACGTGTCGCACACGAAGTCGCGCGCCCTCGCGTTATTAGGTCGTCCACGCGAACGAGAGGGATAATAAGAATCGGGGGTGGTCGGGTGGGAGCGATCCGCCGATAAATTATACACAGCACCGAACGGAGCGGGGATGACCTCGTCCTCCCTTTTTCTCGGCTCTTTCGACGTCGATTCGCGTACGACGCGTGTTTCATCGTCACCCCCCGTTGCTCGAGCACCCCCTCGGGCCCGCCCTTAGTAGCCTCCGCGGCACGTCCGTAGGTACGATCGTAAAACTTGGCCGCACCGACAATGCGCGATGCCATTTGCCGGAACGTAGCGGGTCGACGATATTTTCCTCTCGGCGCTCTCTCGCGACATTGCTATTCCGCGATATTAGTCCGCGCATCGCTCGGTGTCTCGGGAAAACAGTATCGAGCGGAAGTCTTCTTCTTTTCTCAATAAACAGGCGCGCACGGCGATTCAACGGCAGGTACAATCGATGAGGTACTGTGTCTTTTCTCCTCGTTTTAATCATTTTTCCGCGGCCGGGCAGGAGAAGCTTCATCCTTTGATTATTACCATCCTCTGATTATTACGTTATTACATAACGATATCGATGTATATGTATATGTTACAAAGCACCGATGTTCCCTCGCAGGCGACGTACGGTACCGGTAGTCGTGATACTCGATATTGAATGCGGTAAAGATATCGATGGGCGCCATTAAATCTAACAATGAGCCCGCCTGTACAGCTAGAGGAGGCTTTTACGATGAGGTGGTCTCTCTCTCTCTCTCTCTCTCTCTCTCTCTCTCTCTCTCTCTCTCTCTCTCTCTCTCTCGCGCGCGCGCGCGCGCGGAGCTAATAAAACGAGTTCGCGAAATAAAGCGGGGTATGTTATAAGCCGCCGGTATAACGATATTCCGTCATCTGGCCGACGGAAGAGCGCGGAGGACACCTGCACCGGAGCGAAATATTTGATCTGCCGCGAAAACACACACGCCTCCTCTCACTCCTCATAAAAGTCACGCGTTGTCGCAATATCTCGAAAACAATCGGCACGCGGTAAAACGTCGGGGAAAGAGGCGCAAGAGGCGAGATGAAATATTCCCGGCGATGCTGAGAGTGACGGATATATACGCGGATATTTAGCAGTCGTAACGGTGTAATACTCGTCACCGTGTAAAAAAGCACCGTCGTTATTTATCACCGTTATTATCGTCATCAACGTCAGTCGCGCGCCAGCCAAATTTTCGCTAATAAATACGCCATCCTCGCGGATTTGATCGATTCCGATATTGTTGTCTCTCGCCCGCATAAATAAATATCTAAATATTCCGGTGTTTAACGCCACCTTGTCTCGATGCTCTCTCTCTCTCTCTCTTTCTCTCTCCCCCCCTCCCTCCCTCCCTCCCTCTCCCTCTCGCAGCTCAACGTTAACGATTCCCGAGGCGTTTTATGCCCGGATATAAATAAATCTTCTTCTTGCAATAACATAAGTGCGCGAGTGCGCACTCTGGCTCTCCCTCCCCCACCTCCCCCCCCCTTTCTCTCTCGCGTAAATCGGCTTGACCTATCGAGCGAATTGATCGGGCGCTCGGAAGAGCATTAGCGAGCGTTGCGCGCCCGAGGCGAGGTCTCGCCGAGATAATCCATTTCCGCTGAAATGGCAAAAGGTATTACGTCGTGGGTCCTCAACAAAGGAGAATCACGAGCCACCCGGCAGCCCGGGTGTACCATTCCGAGTGTTAAACGTCCGAAGCGGGGTTACACGTCGCCCGTTTACGAGACCGATAAATCTCGGAGGAGCGCGCGATGGTGGTGGTGGTGGCGGCGGTGGCGGCGGCGGCGGCGGCGACGGCGCGAGTCGCGGCCGCGAGAATAGAGATTTCACGTTCGCGGTGCGCCGTAAATAATATAAATTTATACCGAGATATGACGTCGCGCCGCAAAAACCGCGCCTACCGATGTAGATGTGAGTGCGGACATGTATGTTGAGACACGGAGACGCTGCGAGAGCCGACTCCGTCGGCTGTGTTGCGCGCTCCTCTCTATATAGGCGCGTTATTACTCTATAAATACTATTATCTACAATAGGACGCCCGGCTATATTTAACGTCACTTTCTCTGTCGGCCGGACGATGACTGCAGCCGCTCGAGATCGCAGCGCGAGCGAGTGAACGAGCGCGCCAACGAGAACGCGTTTCCTTCCTACCTAGTGCTGCTGCTGCTGCTGCTGCTGCTGCTGCACGCGACGCGGTATTAACGCGGTTCACGCTTTGAAGAATAAATCGACGCTGTGCATCATAACAAGCTGTTATGCAAGAGACGTCGTCTCTCGCCTCTGTGAGATAAACACGCAGAGCGCGTCCGTGCGCGAGCCGCGTAGAAAATTTCCCCGAGAATTCCCCCCGCCGGTGGACGGACGAGCTTCGTCCGAGAATTTCGGCCTTTTCCAGGCCTCCAGGCTATCCTTTTCCCGGCGGATAAAATTTTAGTATATCGATAGCCGTAAAACTTCGTATCGAGCCCTCGACAGGCCAAGCAGAGCGCTGCTTGACAGAGAGAACGGTATCCCCCGTCGCGAAACCGAAACGATTGTCGTCGCTCCCGTGCCGAAATTTAATCGAACGCCGTATTTTCCGATTTATCCCGGGCCGTGTAAGAGCTACCGCGGGCGGGGGGGGGGGTTACGGGGAGGAAGCGAGGCGAGGGTGAGGGAGAAGCGCGAAAATTGAGCTCGTGCCGAGAGAACTGATATCGGCGCGTCCGCGGCGATCTTACTAACGACGCGATTGTTCCCCCTCGAAGATCTCACAGGGGATTGTTTTAATGGCGATGGACGATAATGCGCTATTCGCGATCCACGAACCTCGCCGCGAGTACATCGTCGTGCTCGTTTCTTTTTTCCCCTCCCTTTTTTCTTTCGCCGATTCCGCCTATCGCGCGGCCAATTACACGGTCCGCTCGTTGTACGCCGCGCGGCGTCTGATTCACGAGCGTGGTAATCGCGCGGCGATCGCGATTAATTTAACGATCGCGCGCCACGATGATCGACGAAGACCTCGATACATATGCGAGAGAGAGAGAGAGAGAGAGAGAGGGAGAGAGAGAGAGAGATAGAGAGAGAGAGAGAGAGAGGAGAAGTACGCGGGCGTGTGCCGGGCCGAGATGTGCATGTGCGCGCGACTACTAAACTTTGCCATTTGATCGTGCCGCCCCCGTCGACCCGTTAAGTTCGCGGTTGCTGAACTCTCCGTTTCCGGCACTCATAAGATTCGGCTATGAACGAACGTGGATGGTTCCGTCGCTAATCTTGCGACTTTTACACGCCGATTACGTCAGCCGATTCCACCCCCTCGTCCTCTTTCTCCGAATTTCTCTCCTCTGCCCGTCATAATTTAAATAGCGATTTTCTACGTAATTATGAGATGCACGCGGCAACAATGACCGCTTGCGGGATTCTCCCCTTCATGTAATTCAACCTCCACGAGTCGAGTGGAAATATTGTTTCGTTATATACCTGACTTTGGCGCGCTGAACAGTCCGCCGGGTCCCGGTGCTGTGTTCTCCTCGTCGAGTGTAGCGAATACTTCAATTAATTCGTCGGCTAATGACCACAACGGGAAATATTCCGTTGTAATCGATAACCCGACAGAACGCGGTAGATTCTCTAACAATCTCGCGATTTAATTATTTTACGTTTAATCTTGTCTCGTTTGAAGGTACATCTCGAGATTCTCTCGCGATGGAGTCTCGGAAACAACGGTCGCGCGCGTCTCTCTTATCGAGGGTAAGAGAAAAAAGGGTCGGTAGTGGGTATCGAATTATCGGGTCGATTAATTTCGAGCACTGACCTTCTTGAGATGTCCCTTATTGGTGCCGACGAAGACGACGGTGTAGTCGCCGGTTGAAGTGGCCGCCACTGCCGTTAAATGAGTCTCAAACGTCAACACCGAAGTTGCACCCATCGGCTCTTCGCCTCCTAAAGGCGTGTTCACGTCGAGACCGCAGAAATCCTCGCCGATCGTTTGCAGTTTCTGCAAGCAGAAAGAAACATGTTCTGTCACAACAACGGGAGTACGGTATCCGACGATGCGTGTTCTCGTGTTTCTTCACGAACAACTCCAGACGTCTTGATACTTAATCTTACACGGAGAAGAAAGTCGTGTTAAACAATGTGCTGGTGAAATATGAACGATACAAAAATTCGGTTGAGTTTGTCAGAAAAGGAATACAGTTCAAATTATTCTGGACTCTTTCTGTTTTATTCTAGACTATTTGGACTCTGTCGAATTATTCAGTCTAAGCTAATTTTCTTTCTGGTTAATGTAAACGGCACTCTGGTATCTTCGGTCGATACATTTCTGAATCGTCTATACTTCACCAGAAAATTGGCTCGTTCGATCAAACATTCTTCTTCGTGAGGAAATCACTTCGCGTATTTAATTTTAAATCGTCGATTTTTCTCTTCACTAATACGTCTTTCCCGCCGCTCATACGTATATAAATATTTATTTCACGAAGCGATCATACAACTCAGTCTTTCATATCCGTGTCATCACAACCGCGCTCGCTCGATCGCGATTCTCACGTTACACGCGAGTACTTAACATTTCTCGCCGGGATATGTAAAACAAATTGCGAGGAAAATATGGGCGTTCCTCGAGTTAAGGATTAAAAGCTCGCTTTATAACGACTAATTCACCGCCGGAGGAAGTAGGCCGCAGCTGATTTTACTTGCAGATACCTGACCACGCGCGTTCGAATGCGCCAAGTATGACAACATAAATCCATTTTTCCGCACACCAGCGGGAAATTGCAAAACTCATCCTTTTCGCTGTCCTACATATGTGCAAAGTGTTATTAAAATCTGAATTTTCCGCGTGGAGTACATTCTCTCGTCAGATGCGCGCGCAACGTGAAGCTGTTATTTTATTACGGTCGGAGAAACGAGGAGCGTTCGTTTATTTTACCATATCATATTCCAAAAGATGTGAATGTAATCCTTTCGGCGCAATATTCGCCGCATAATTCGTTCCTCCTTCCTCCTTCCTGCCTCACTCACTCTCTTCCTGAAAAGTCACGAAGAGAGAAAGAAAGTTCCATCTGTTCAGAGGAGATCAAAATACGGAAGAGTTCCCCTTCGCTTCGTACACAATAGAAAGTAAGCTCGCACTTCGTTGGTCGAGATACAAGGTTTACGATCCAGCAGAATCCGAAGGCTCATCTTCTAAATTTCACGTCGGAGTACACGGAGGACGCGCATTGCGCGAGGGAAAAGCAAGACTGGTCTGAATGACCGCTTCGAAAATATCATCCACGACCATCGAAAGTGTTTTTCCATCGAAGCGAACAAAAACTCCCCGAGAACCGCGCGCGTTCCGGCGCTTCTTCCCTTTCTTCTCTTCTCCCTCCCTGCCACCCGCTAATCTTATCCCTATCTGATATCATTGCAATATTTTAACGTCTCACATACCCCTTCACCTTGCTCATAAATTATCTACGGTCTCGACTTGGATATACAGCCGCGGGATTACATTGTCAGACTTCGCGTTTGCATTTATTTATGGAAATTTCGCGTTGCGCAGCACGCTAAGAGCGATGAGATACGTCGAAGTGCTACTTTGCAGCGAAATTTGCTCCAATGAACGCTCCACTGGCCAACCGCGGAGGTCACGAATATCGTTCGCGATTTGCTGCATTTTGCGCTCTCGACGATCGTCCGAACGACCAGCTAGCAGACATTCTTTTCTTTGAATTCGACTGGTACAAGGTGAATGAAAAATGTCGCAGCGTCAATTAGCGAGCCGGCAACCTCGGTATCTCTGGTGGCACGGAAAGAAACGAATCGCCCGGGAAAGTCACGCGTGAAAAGCGACTCGCACGTGGTGCGCGAATCTCGCGGCAGCGCTTCCGCCGAGTTGTCGAAACACGCTTCCTTTTCCCTTTCGGGGAAAAGCGGCCGTCGTAGGGTTAACGAAGCGCGCGAGCGCGCACGGGGCCGGGAAAAATATCCGCCGTTGAAATATCGCGGCGGGACGGCTCGCGATAAATTATCGCAACGCCGGCGATTAATTCTTGCCGGGCCGACGATTAATCGCGTCCTACGACACGAGATGCGATATTTTATTGCCCTTTGCCGAACGCGTCCCTCTCGCTCTTCCTCCCTCTCTCCCTTTCTCCCCCACTCTTCCCCGCAGAAAAACTCGAAACACGACGAGAGAGACGCGAGAGATGCAGGGCTCGCAACAAATCCTCTCCCGCATCCTGCGCGACGCGCCAAGGGCGCGTGTTTTAACGCGTTATCTGGCCGGCTGAGACGATTAACGCTTCTTTTAAAGACCGCTCATACTAACGAGCACTCTCTCTCTCTCTCTCTCTCTTCGACGCCGACGCTGGCTTCTCGCTCTTTCATACCGCAGCAGCGCTTCATACACGGCGCATAATCGCCTGTACACATTATCAATAAACTTTATCTCGTCAATCAGTCAAAAAGCTTCGCGAGTCTCGAGCGCTAATTACTGCGCGTTCCGCGCCATTCACGTCGAGCTCGAACTCGAGAGAGAGAGAGAGAGAGAGAGAGAGAGAGAGCTCGTTGTTTGATCACACACGTTGTGATTCTTCCTATGCTTTTTATTTCCTACCTCCTCCTTTCTCTGACGTACGCGCACCGTGCGGGTATCTTTGGGTCGCGGGACTGCGAGTATTGTCCCGCACGACTCGACAGACAGGATGATCCGCCGGCCGTGTTATGTGTGCGCATACAAAGAACATATACATCTACATCAGAAGGAGTGCGAGCGAGCGAGCGACAAGCCTGTTCCCGCGGCGGGAGCACCGCGAAGGCGCTTGTATTTACATTCCACGCTCGGTTTCGCCACCCTGTATGCACACACACGCGACCGCCAGCTCGCCCACACACACACGCGCGCACACACGCGTGGAACGCGAACCGCGGTGAACAATTATTTGCATTCTCGGCGCTAATATGCCGCCGACAGTGCGACAAGAGCGTCGCGACGCGTTTCTGCCGCGGCGATCGCGCAAAATCGACCACGGCGACGTCCTCGAGGTGAAGCTTCCGCGACTGCACCACGCAGCGAGTCGCAAGGTGCGAGAGACTACATCCTCCTCGCGATACGTAGCTGAGGCGAGATTTTTTCTGCTATAAGCGACGTATTGATTGACAGTGTGATTGACAGCGATTGACAGTGTGTGAGGACTCACTGCATGAGTAAACAAGTAACGGGCGGAAGCGAATGACAAAACGAGCGTCTTCGAAGTCGCGCGAGGTTCAGAGATGCCGGCTGAACCGTCGCGTCGCGCACAGCCCCGAGTTTTCGCAGATCCGCGTCTTCCTCTCATTCGTCCATATCACGGAAGATCGGCTGCCGCACGCGCCGAAGTGATGAGGACCCGCGTGGGGGGAGAGGGGGGGGAATACGCGTATTAATGAGCGCATGTTAATACAGATGAATATACGTTAATAGCAATTTAAGCGGAGAGCGAAGTACTCATGCGCGCATGCAGCAATTTGCATATCTAGCGGTCCGGACGCAACCATGCACCGTTTCTCACTCTAATTTTAATTCCGTACGTAAAAAGATGTTAATGCGCGACGTTAATATTCAGCCTTAAATATACACGCAGGACTTCGGGGGTTTGGCGGATTTACTCTTTATATCACCGCGCAAAGGACGAGACTTAAAAAATTCATAGTATGCAAAAATTCCGCCTCGGCTCTTAATATTCCAGCACAAAGCCGCTGTGTCAATGCTCCGACGCACTTGATATTCATATGTTATCCGGCGAAAAAACCGAGAGAGTGCGATGAATTATTCCGAGACGATGAAGAGCGCTCGAGATTTTCCCCCGACTTGCGTCCTTCGTCGTTTGATTTCTGCCCAGGGAGGCTGCAAGAGTAAGAGAGGCAGGGGAGAAGGGAAGAGAGAGAGAGAGAGAGAGAGAGAGAGAGAGAGAGAGAGAGAGAGAGAGAGAGAGAGAGAGAGAGAGAGAGAGAGAGAGAGAGACGCAAAGTGGGTAAACAGCTTAAGCGCCGTCGGGTGGCCGACCGTCGATTGGTCGAAAATGAAATAATCGATGCGAATGCCGCAGCAACGACGCGGTCGAATGATTTCGATGACGGCCAAATCGGCGCGTAACTAATATCAAGATCAAAGGACGCTGCTCGGCGGCCGCCTTGCGACACAGGTTTACCGAGGTGGGTACGCGCGTGTACGTGTAGTTCACTACACACACACACACACACACACACACACACACACACACACACACACACACACACACACACACACACACACACACACACACACACACACACACACACACACACACACACACACACACCACACACACACACACACACACACACACACACACACACACACACACACACACACACACACACACACACACACACACACACATATATATAGTGATATATCGCTCGTATTTATGTGTGTGTAGGCGCGTGAGTAGGTGCGTGGACGACTAATGTCAACAGAACTAATTATCGACCCCCCGACCTCGCAACTTCGTCGTACATTCGCTAAGCAAAGTCAATATGCACGAGATAACTCCGGAACGAATTTCGCGTCTCGTTTCAGCCTATTCCTACTCTCTCCTTCCTCCCTTTTTTCCACGCTCGAAACGTATTTCCCGTTGACTGATATCGAGCAATAAAAAAGCGTACCCACAGCTGTTATTACAAACGCGCAATCATTCCCGAAAACGTAAACATATTTTGAACGCACGCCCCATCCTGTCGCCGGGTAAAATGTTCTCTGATGAAAAATTTCGAAATTTTTATGTTTGCTGTAATCTGATGAAAAGGTACATATATATATATATATTTTGTTTTTATTTTCATTTCTTTTTTAGACTCATATCTCCCTGTCGAATCTCGAAAATTGTCCATTACTGGATTTTGGTCGCGCCCATTGCGTGCGATTGACATGACTTTCTCCAATTTTTCAGTATTTCAAGTTGATAGATTTGACGTGTTAATTGGGCGTTTGGGATTTCATAGAAAATCCACCGTGATCGGTCTCCAGTTTTCACCAAAGGGAGACTGTCACAACGATTCGACTTTTTTTCGTTTATCACGATAGGCGATAGGTAGGGAAGGGGGTAGAATAGCATGAGAAAATACGTAATCATTATTTCTCCACGACTTTTGCTCCGTCGTGTATCCGCAATGCTCGCGAAACGGCCCGCGAGTCGTCCGCAGTGTCCGCCCATGTGTAAAACCAAACGAGTCACCATCCAGAACGGTTTCCGACAACTCGCCACCGCGTCGAGCGATAAAAGCGCTCGGGCGCTAATCTCGTCCGTCGGGCGAAATCCAATCGAGAGTCTCGCAATTTTCGAAAATATGAAAATGTCGAACGCCGGCAATGGAATCTCGCGTGCGCGTGCGCCATATTTCGCCGTTCGGCAATCCGATTAAGGAGGACAATCCGTTTTCTGTCGCTGCAATTTTTCCCCGCCGTCGCCGAATTCCATTCGAAATCTCATTTTCCGAAAAAACGCTCCCCCGTCGATTTACGTCGTGTCGATCCGCGGAGCGACGACGGACGGCGCGATTTCGAGAGTGTCGAACGCGGCACGATCGCCGCATTTTCTCTTCCTCGATTTTGTCGTCGTCGTCGTCGTCGTCGTCGTCGTAGTCGTAGTAGTGTCGTCCCCGTCCTCGTCCTCTATTCCACCTCGGTTTCCCTCCGATCGTTCGCCTCTCTTCCATCTTGGTTTTCCGCCAATAATTTCGACTTTCACAGCGGCGCACCTCTCGCTACCGTCCGTCCGTCACTCGACGATATTTCTCGCGGAGTACGTGACGCGCAGGTCTCTAGCTGACATAAATCGACGCTCTCGCCGATATGTGAGGCAAATATTTCCAACTAGTTGTTACAATGTTCATCTTATTCGAATACGCGCTGCTCCGCCGCGCATAAGTTGCGCTTTTAGCAGTTGGCGACGAAATTGTTCGCGACGAGTTCAGTTGAAACTAATATGATCGAAGGTGATGCGCAACTAATGCAATTTTAAAGATACTCATGCGACACTGCGTCGAGCAGTGTCGAAATTCGCAGAAAAGTCGCAGAAAAGAAAAGCATCCTGCGTGACGAAGAGGAAAGAAAGACAGAGAGCGAAGCATTCTCACACCTCTCATGGTAAATTTCTAGCGGGAAGCAAGCCAGAATCGAAATATCCCCTGCGAAAAACGCAATTCCCAAAAAATAAAATTCCGCTACCGTCGAAAATACAAGCAATTTTGCTCTCTGTTAATAATAGTTCGCGCTGCGGAATGATATCGCGAGCGCGCGCGTGTGCGCGCGCACGGTCGCCGTTAACAATATTTCATAATAACGTAAAAAGCTACCGCGTTGCAAAAATAAATGTTAAAAAATTGCCACCGTCACACTCGAGCGCCGCGCTTAAATGGATAGTCAGAACACGCGGGCGCGCACAATCAATCGAGGAAAAATAGCTTCTCGCGCGGGCGCCGTTTATGGAAGCGTATTCATAACTCGCAATTATTCATGCAGCCATCAACGCCACAAAGGAATGCATCATACGGTGTGCGAATCTCCCTCTCTCTCTCCCTCTCTCTCTTTCTCCCTCTCCCATTCCCCATCACTCGTCCAATCCCCTTCCGATTAACCCCTACTTGCCGTGTATATCGCATAATTTCGTGCGTTCTACGTCCGGACGCTCGGCCGGCGCGATAAGTTTTCACGAGTGACTTACAAACGGCAGGCGGACAATAAGCGTCGTAATCCGCGAGAAAATATGCGGCGCGCTGAAATTACCGTAACATTCGCCGTAACAATATCGGCCGATCTTAACGACGCACGACGGCTCGCGGCGTGTCGCAACGCGTAAATACAATGCGATCGCCGCGTCGCTACCGTGCCGCGACCCGCGACAGCGAGAATTCGCGTCTCGGCGTTTCTGCGAGCCGACGAGCATTACGAGAGGCCTCTCTCTCTCTCTCTCTCTCTCTCTCTCTCTCTCTCTCTCTCTCTCTAACTCTAACTCTAGCTCTCCCAGGGCGACGCTGAACGAACGACGATTTAGAAGAGCCGCGGGCGACGAGATGTCGGTGGCGTATCGACTTATTGGGCCGCGCTCGTCGATTACGCGGCTGAAATCCGTTCCCGTCGGGATCGTATCGACGCGTGATCTCGTTAAACCGGCGCCGCGCTTTTACGCCCGCGACACGGCGAAACGCGCGTATCTTTCTCTCGCGGTGTGTATCGCGGGTTCAATCGAATCCCTTTCCCGACGCGGACACTCGTTGCTACTCCACGCGCGGCGATGTTATTAATCTTGGTTTGTATAATTTCGCGCGTTTAAGTGGGCAGAATTTAATCTTCGGGCGCAGCTTTCGGGGCTTTCCCAGATGAAAATGGAATGCCTTTGTGCGTTTGCGCCGGATATGAAACGCGTTACGCCGTAATTGAAAAATATTTTCAAATCGTATTATACAACGGGGTTTGGGGGCGACGGACTTTGTGTGCCCCGTCGAGAAAACCTCGTTTCCCCGCTTCCCGACGCTTCTCACTGTGCGTTGTCCGTTTTTCCCGGGAAGATCTGCTCTCGCGTATACTGGAAGACATCGAGAGCGAATCAAAGCGCGGATCGACTGTCGGCCCAATTATCTCGCGTTTTTAAGGAATCTCCCAATTCGTTCGGTTTTAATAAGAGAAACGGCAAGATCGCGGAATTCGCGCGGCATGTCGCGCGGAAGAAAACAGCTTTTCAAAGGGTCGAACAGAAGAGAGGTCGGAAACGAGACTCGTGCTCGAACGTGCTCTCTCCCCTAATCGAATTCGCCGCACACGTCATCGACATCCTCGCGTAGCGAGTTATCGGCGAGACGAAGGAAACGGACGACGTGACGGATTTGTTCCCGCGGACATAATTTTCGCTCGACACGCTTCGTTTCATTTTTCTTCTCTTTCACCCCTCCCTCTCCCACTGTGCTTCCCCCTTTTCCCCATTTTTTCGTTTTATCTCGCGATGCTCGCGTTTTTGTCAATCACGGGAAATTGATTCCACCGCGCCGCGGCACGTTGTAACCCGTTGGACAAAACAGCGACAGATCGAGCTGATTTATCTTTCCGCCGGCGATGACCGTCCGCGGCGCCTCGATATACCGTTCTCTCTCTCTCTCTCTCTCTCTCTCTCTCTCTCTCTCTCTCTATCTTGTCCTCCCTCGTTATTACGTCTTTCGTTGCGTGACTGGCGTAAGAACGACCGCGAGACGATATTAACTTCCTGGCCGCGCGCGCGGGACGCCGTCGACGATACCATTTCCCTTTATCGCGACAAAGGCCAAGGCTTCGCGAAACGTTAATTGCTCCCTCCCTGTCTCTTTCTCTTCTTCTCCCTGCGTGTATCTATCCCCGAGAATCTGTGAGACGCAATTCCGAGCACGTTTTTATGTTTATCCTCGAGGATAAATGCACAAAGCAGACGCGTTTATCGTCCGAGGAGGAGAGACTCCGCCCGTCTTCCGTGTTTTGTCCTCGTAATTTTGTTTCGATGTAAACGCACATCGCGGAGCCTTCTTCCTCGCAGTGCCTCGCCGATATCACGGATGCTCGGTGCGTGGAAGCTTTATATTATTAGATAATTAGAAAAAAGTAGCGATTGCTTCTGCCGGCGATAAATATCTCCGCGGCACGATAATCCGCGCGGGGAGTACTCGATTTCGAAGGTTTAAAATTACAAGCGTTACTCTTTGACGTATATATGATGTATAAATGTGTGTGTGTGTGTGTGCGCGCGCGTGTGCGTTACACATAAGAGCCGCGTCCGTATAATCCAATAATGACTATCGGATACGATTGGAAGCGGAATCCGATTTCAAACTAGAAGCCAAATCTCCCGACAGCCGGTTATTCTCCGCTACCGTTGTACCTCTCCCCGTGACGTTAATTTCGAACTTTAATCCGATTCATTTCTCTTCCGTTCTTATTCATTCTGCAGTAGTTCATGATTTTTGTTCTCTTTTACACAGGAAGAACCCACATCGACGCTCGCTCGCTAGTCAGCCGCGGACAAAAGCAACGCGACGTTACGGGATTTCATTTCAAAGAGCAGCCACCGGGAGTAAATTCCTTCCTCTTTCACGTTCTCTTGCCCGGCCCGCCGCGCCGTGCCGCGCAAGTGTCAATTCGGTTACGGTATTTTCCACACGTGGCCCGCCGTCGCCCGTTTCTCAATGACGACTGGCGGCGACTAGTCGCTTTCGAGCGCATCATCGGCGAAACGTGGGCGGACGAGCCTCGCGGTTATAAACTCCTGAAAGAAAGGAGGCGTGGCTTTATAACGATTTATTGCGCGCGACCGTAATAGCCTGTAACGAGTCGGAAGTGGGTGCTTTTACTGCTTTCCCGCGAAAAAGGGCAAAAAGAAAACACAGGGGAAAAAGGGAAGGAGGAAGAGAAAAAGGAGAGAGGGAGAGAGACGACGACACACGGCGCACGTTCGCTCGCTCGTTCGCTCGCTCGCGCGCGCGCGCGCGCGCGCGCGAGCGCCGCGTTTCGCCGCGAAACGGGCGATTTTGTTTCGGTTACCGGTGTGCGCCACTTCGCCTCTAATACGGGACAGTTAGGAGGATATATACGCCTTATACAGCCGCGCTCGGGTCGTTCCACGGGTGTTACTTCGACGTGAAATTCCGCACGCGATGCCTCGTAAAGTGAATCGAATAAGAGGCACGACCCTCCGCCGCGCGAGAAGCCGGGGGAGGGGGGCTGCTTTTTTCACAAACGGGGAAAAAGAGAGGTCGCTTAAAATTTACTGTCTGAGCGATCTAAAAACCCCCACCGAGGATACCGCGCGATGATTGCGGGCGACGGGGAGGGAGGGCGGCAGACGGGGTTATTTTCAGAGAGATTATTTTCTAGATGTGTGTAATCTTATATTGCGTGGCGTTTCTCTTCAATATGGATGACAAGATACTCCTTTAAAATAAATTTATCAAAGAATTGCCAGCAAAATTGATTGGAAAATACGTTCTCACGAGCGACAATAATTCCGTCGAGACGAAGCAAGGGTAAGTGGGAGCCAAATTTGTTTCTGTTAAAACAACGTTCTCGGAAAATTGACGCGATAACACGCATATTTTCTTATCTCTATTCCCCGTTGGAAACGGAAAATATTTTGCAAGACCGGAGGTTTCCTTCCGAGTCTCCGCTTGGGCATCGATGAAAACTAACGCCTCGCAGAAGCGACGTGATGGTCCACTCGATCCGAAGCTTTTAGCGGTGCATCGCGCATTAACGAGTAAAGCTCCTCGTTCCACCACCCATTTTACCGGAGGTGTCCTTATGCGCGGTTCGCACGCTTGGCTACGACGCGAAACGTCGCCGCTCTCTTCAAGGCAACAATAACGAAGTCGGGAGAGAGAGAGAGAGAGAGAGAGAGAGAGAGAGAGAGAGAAGAGGGGAAGAGAGGTAAAGAGAAGAACGACGGTCGCTGCCTCGAAACGTTCCCCTCTCGAGGGAAAACGCAACACACGGGTGTCTAATATTTATTACGAAAGTGCAAAAAGAGGAAATGAAAGTACCTCTCGGCAATTTTAATTACGAGTCGCATTTAAGATCGCGCTGTTCGGTTCGCGCTTATCACGCGTCCTACGTTTAAATAATTTAATTAGGAGATACGCAATTTATTACACCACTCGCGTCCGCTCTCGCAATAATTACGGCATAAAAGTTTCATAATTCGCCGGCAAAACAAACCGAAAGTTTTCATTAGCGCGATAAGACTGACGCTTTTAACGCTTGTCTAACGTCGTCCTTTCAACAGAGCGCGGCCGACGCGTTATGGGAAACTTGTTGCGAACTTGATACAATGCCGAATTTCCAGCGTGAAGAGCTAGAAAAGGTAGAAAGCCGCGCGGCCGCAACGTAATCGCGCTATAGCGCCCGGCGGAAGATTGAGGTCAGTCCGATTCGAACAAATATTATCAGCGAGTCGGTGTTGAGAGAGCGCTCGATACAATCCGCTCGGGTCGGGAACGCGGTCCTGCGTAGCTATGTTGAGAGAGATAGGGAGGAAGAGAGAGAGAGAGAGAGAGAGAGAGAGAGAGAGAGAGAGAGAGAGAGAGAGAGAGAGAGAGAGAGAGAGAGAGAGAGAGAGAGAGAGGGAGAAAGAGAGAGGATTCACGGTTGACGGAAAATGTTTCGGGCGAAAAGCACAAAGTCGCGAAACGCGCTGCGATATATCGTAGCGGCCATTTCGTTGTACTTTCAATTGCGCGAGCCAAATATTTGGCCGCATGTCGTCGTATTCCGGGCGAGCGCGTAATATTCGCCGCGTCCTCGAAAGCGGCCATCGCGCGCGCTCGCGTCCGATTAATTTTCTGAAGCTGCATTATAATACATAGTTTTGCGTTATTTCGGCACGTTTAAACGGACTACGCGCGGTCGCATGGATCGCCGAGAATTATATGCTTCCGCTTCCGGTCAGAGAACCGGATTTATTCGCGTATTTTATCAAAGGACGATGCGGCGTCCCACCGACCGCCGCCGCCACCAACACCACCATATCGTGATGTTACATTGTTAAAATTGCACTCCACTGTCACGATGTATTTTTAATTATTGTAACATATTCTCTTGCGGCCGCGTAATTTCAGCGTCGCATTGTATAAGAAATTAAACGGAATCAAATTGACCGAGCATTTTACGCAGCTGTGTATTTTTAATTAGCGCGCCCCGTCTTTTTTTTTTCTCCACGCCGCAGTTTAATGTAATCGTTGCATTTTCCAGCGTAACCGCGGCGAGCTCGCATTTTTTCCCGACCGGGCGGATTCCTTGGCTAAGGCGGAACGGAACGAGGGAGAGAGAAGGAGGTTGACTCTTTTCTACGACAGAAATTGAGATGAAACGACGCGACACTCAATGTTCGACGTTAAGTGCCGCGGTAATTAAGCATGTCGCAACGAAACATCGATCCGAAACGCGCTCATCTGCAAGTTGCATAAGAAATAATACGAGGTTTAATTGCGCAGAGTTTCGCATGCGTCGCTTGCGCGCGCTCCCTTGAAAACCGCGCCGGTTTAATGAACGAAGTTTGCGTGGCCGGATCGATTGATAAGGCTACTCCGAATTCCCCGTGACTCGTTAATAAATAAGTACAGACGGTAATTATTCCCACATAATAATAATAATAACACAGTACAAATGCAAGAAGTAAAACGCTAAATCGTGACGTGTGTACGCTTCTCGATTTGGTCGCTTCTCCGACTTGTGGTAGTGAGTCCAGATTGCAAAAACGCCCAATGGCGAACGCGAATCTCCGCTAAAACGTCGGAATGTTGAGACGAGCGTTCGATTTCGGTATACTTCGGTGCCTTCCGATTTCTTTTTTTTTTTTCTTTTACATCGGAGCTTAACACGATTAACAAGATAAACGCAAGTCACCGCGATCGTCGTCACGGCGCGAATCGCCGCGGCTCAAGAGCCTCCGTCGCGCTCTGTTCCCGTATTTGAGCGCATTTGCGATATTGACGGCGACGCGTACAAACATATCTCTATCGCCGGTCGGCATCGTCGGCGCGCATTTCGCGCGCGCGGTGTATCCGCAATTTAATTACCGCGACGGGGCAATTGCGAACGACGTCGAAACCCACTGTCTCCCGCTGCAATAACGAGAAACGATCTATCCCTGATCGCTAAATTCTGATCCCCCACCTACAGCCGGTGCGCGGCAATTAAATTCTGACTCGCCGTCGCTGCCGTCTACGGTTCCTCCCGCGTTTCTCTCTCTCTCTCTCTCTCTCTCTCTCTCGAGTAGATTGGCCGGCGCGATGCGTCTCTTGACGCGTCCCTCTTCCCCACCCTCCGCGGTAACGTGACTCGAAGCTCCAAGATCGTCTTCTCTTGTCGCCCCACCTCCCTTCCTTTCTTTACCTCGGAGAACAGCTCCGGTATTCGTCAGGTGTAACGCCGCTTTTCGCACGACGTATTTTCGAATCTTTAAAAATCGCGCGTGCGCGCGCGCGCGCGCGTACATGCACGCGATGTCAGTCCGGTCACGCCCGGTGGGCAAAAACGTCGAAAGTGGCGACTTCGATTTTCATCGGTAATGAGGGGGGAGTTTCTTGCCGATCGCATGGAAGATCGTTGAACGTGAAGACTCGGGAGATCGGCGGATCTGTAACGATTTCTCCCGCTTGGCGATTTGCTTCCCCCGAGCGGAGCAATATTTGGCGGCGATCGTCGGTGCATCACCGCGTTCGTTTAGGCAGATAGCGCGAATAGACATCGCACGCGAGGGTATCCGCAGAGAGACAGAGAGAGAGAGAGAGAGAGAGAGAGAGAGAGAGAGAGAGAGAGAGAGAGAGAGAGAGAGAGACAGAGAGAGAGAGAGAGAGAGAGAGAGAGAGAGAGAGAGAGAGAGAGAGAGAGAGAGAGAGAGAGAGAGAGAGAGAGAGAGAGAGAGAGAGAGAGAGAGAGAGAGAGAGAGAGAGAGAGAGAGAGAGAGGCAGAAAGCGACTGTATAAACGAAGGGGCAGTGAAAGGAGACGCGACGCAGCGTCCTGTCGCAGCGAGATTCACGTAGAAAATCGCGCTTCCCTTGGATTTTCCTCGTCGTTCTCGTTCTCGCGTCGTATTTCCCCCGGCGACCGTCCTCCGCCGCCCGCCTCCTCTTCGACGCCTCGCGCAATACCCGCTGCCGGAATGCTACCGAGGACAGCTGCCATCCCTCGTTCCTTGCGGGATACCAACGGTAAGTTACCGCGGCGCAGGGTAAACTTACCAATGGCATCCAAGTGGACGCCACCCTTGGTCACGTTTCCGCTCACGGTCTCGCCATTTGTTTGAAATCGCATAACGCTTACACGAGCCGCCATCGTCGGTGGCGTCGCGCCGGTGTTTCCCTCTTCTTACTCGATTTCCCACTCTGTTTGTTTCGCCCTTCTTACTATTCGTTCCCTTGCGCCCCCGCCCGTGAAAACCCTTTCCCGGAGGACGTCGGCTTTCTCTCTGGCCCTTCTGGCGTTTTCCCTTCGGCGGCGAGACGAGGGGAAACAACACGTTTCGCGTTACGACGGGTGTCAACTGCGAGGATAATTTGTAAGAAAGCTCTGGTTAGAGAAAGCGCTTAGTCGGCTTTCATGACGCGCACCGTCGGGAATTTTAAGCGACGATGCCCTCCTCCTCGAAAATAATATTTTTATTTCGACGAGAAGAGAAGCAAAATCTCGCACATACCAGGTTATTCAATTAACACGCACACGACTATATAGCGACTTTAGACGTGATCTTTCCTGGTCTCTCTCTCTCTTTCTCTTGAAATAAATAAAGTTACATGAGAAAAACCGAGAAAAATTCAGAGGACCCCATCTAGAATTTAGCGCGGAGACAGAATATTATAATTATAATTTAATTACTCGCGACTGAACGTTATCCTCGTCGACTTCGTTAGCCGCAGATATTTCCACGTCGTACACAAGCAGCCGAAGAATATTTCTGCCGCTAAATTCATTAACAATCGCGACGAGGGTTGACTAAGATGGCGTTTCGGAGATCTCACAAATGTTTCGTCAGCGTAGTACCGACGAGTGTAATTCGCTTAACCCGCGTTTATGCGAGTCGCGAACGTAACGGACGAAGGGAGAAGTGCGAAGTGCCAGGGCGGTGCTGAAACGCGCTCGAAACGCCGGCTGCTGTCGCGTTCCCGATTTCGTCGACGATTAATCCCTCGCAATATCTCTCCGATATATTTATTGCCGCACCAAATAAAAAGATATATCTATATGTATGACAGAGACGCGTTGTGCATTTTGTTCGTGTCGAAACAAGCTCAGCCTCTGCAGCATCGCGATGAATGTTCGAATAGGGAGAGACAATTAATCATATTAATCATTAATCATATAATAAATGAAGCGTAAAGAGATCAGTCTCGTTTCGCATTGAACGATGGATTATCTCCAAGTCCCCGATTAACTTGTGTCTCGTGTATTATCATCCATCCCACACAGATGCGTCCTTACGACGTTTCAGGACACGTTCATTAAACGTAGTCCGCGCGTAATTCGCGCGCGACGTAACTCGTGTCCGGCAGAAATCTTTTTTCATTCCGATGAACAGCGCCTCGAGACACAAGCCTCACGGACGTACGCAGAACGCGGAACACGGAAATCGCAGAAATACACTCGCACGACTCGGTGTCCCTTTCCAACGGTAATTAATTAGCGTAATGATTCGTCCGGGTAAGCACTCGTTTCGTTCGTCTGTAACGAGTTGAGTTCCGTAAAGTTTCGCCGACCTCCGCAACGTTGCTGATGCTGCTCCATGGCTATCCTATCCGAGCCCGCCTGCCCTCTGCCCCCCTCTCGCCGTCCCGCAGCCGACCGTCTCTCATCGAAATTCGTATCGCAATTTTAATGAGCGACAAGCTGTGCAAACATATCCGCGCAAGCGCTTAAGCGGAATCTTGAGTGCAATAACGACGTCGTAGGAGCCCGCGCGACCTGCAAATTGCCGGCGCTCGCGTGGTTAATGAAAAATACCGTAAGACGCCACGATTTAATTACGTCCACTTTTCCGAACAATTATACCGGTTCGTCACGTGACTTCCTCTTAGTCATCAATCGTGATTCTTGCTTCAACTTACGCTCAGTCGTCTCCGGTCGCAACATTCGTGCTCAAAAGTGCAGCATCAGACGTTTCTTTTTGCCGAAACATGTCGCGTATAACGTCATAAATTATTATTTTCTTGTCCGCTCGTGCCCTTTCTCTCTCTCTCTCTCTCTCTCTCTCTCTCTCTCTCTCTCTCTCTCTCTCTCTCTCTCTCTCTCTTTCGCTTTGTCGCTTTCCACCATGGCAACTACTTAGCAGATTGAAGAGCGAGACGACGACGGCGGTCCTTTTTGCGATAGCGACCCGCTTTCGCAAATTGCCTTTCGATGTCGCGTGGACATTGCGAGAGAGCCATGTTAATATACACCGATCGATATGCGCCGATGAATAACGTATCGACGTGATCTCATCGAGTCCGATCCGCTTAAGAGGGCCAGGCATTAATTTATACGAGTGCATATTGCTATACCTTCGAGCGTAGATTGAACTTACCGAAAGAACCGACGAATGAAAAATTGATTCTCGATTAGAAGCAGCAGCAGCAGCAGCAGCAGCAAAGCAACAGAGAAGCAGCAGTTCGCGTCGGAGTCGAATGGAACAAGATGAAAAAGTGACAAAGAAAAAGGGATGACGAAAAAGAAAAAAAAACGCGGAACAGTGTCGAGAAGTAGCGGGATGAAGATTAAAAAAGTATTCTCGTCGTTGTCTTTTTAGATTTTCCAAAGGGAGACGAGAAGAATCTCTCTCTTGCTCTCCTTCTCTCTCTCTCTCTCTCTCTCTCTCTCTCTCTCTCTCTCTCTCTCTCTCTCTCTCTCTCTCTCTCTCTCTCTCTCTCTCTCTCGCCTTCCATTTTCGAGACAGTCGATTCTCTGTCACGAATTTCTCATGTCGCATTTCTGGCTCGATCGTTTCGGAGACACGATCTACGTACCTTTCAACCTTACACACACATACACATATACGGGCGCGCACGCGCGCACACACACACACACACACACACACACACACACACACACACACACACACACACACACACACACACACACACACACACACACACACACACACCGGTGCATATCACGGGCGCATTAATGGCCGTTGGAGCAGGCTTCCGAAGCCTTGTCGGCTCGTACCGACGACAGATTCGGGACGTAAATTACGCAAAATCCTCGAGAGCGCCCGGTGAACGACGCGTAACCTAAGGTGAGATACTTCGGGACAATATTTATTGAGATCGATCGAAAGACGGGCCGCGAGACGTGCCGGCTCGCGTCCGCCGCGGTAACTCTTAAACGTCGCTCGAACGTCTGAATTATTCATCCAATGTGCGCGCAACTCTCTCTAACTTCTCGCGTTACTCGCAGCCGGCGTGGACGCGCTACTTTTTAATATAAAAATATACAGGGCGTATTTGTCGTCGGAAAGTGGACGCGCAGATCGGCTCGGCGCAATTGAAACCGCGGAGGGAAGGGGAGGGGGAGGGGGACGGGGGGATGAGGAATAGCGAGGAAAAATAAGGCTAACGGAGGAGACGACTCGCGCGCGAGAGTTCGATCACCTAGAGTACATCACCGCAGTACCGCCAGCATCGAGTCGATGGCGGAAACTGACGGATAAAGCAACGACGCTGATGCACTCGTCGACTCTGAATGATTTTTAGCAGCGCTGCGCGGTTTTCCGCCTCTCTACCTAAAGTCTCAAAACAGCGCGAGAGTGCGCATTATGCAGCGTTCGTAACAATTTACTCGCAACAGCGACCTAATTTTCGCGGGGGCGTTATGTAGTCTCTTCAGCCACTTGGACCGTCGATTTAACTCCCGACGGAAATCCGGGCGACAGAGATGCGAACGGAAATGCAGAAACATCGCGTGCACACGCGAGAAAGAGAGAGAGAGAGAGAGAGAGAGAGAGAGAGAAATAGAAGGGCCGTCGCTCCGACGGAATGGAGACACAGCAACGCGTTTAAATGTTTATTCCGCCATTTAATTGTCCATCACGGCAGGTATTCCTTCCTCAATTCCCGGTGACTACGAGAGGAGCAATAGCTCGCGGAGAGAGAGAGAGAGAGAGAGAGAGAGAGAGAGAGAGAGAGAGAGAGAGGCGTCTCCATTCTCTCCCTCTCCGTCCCCCTGCCGCTCGGCTGTCCATGAAAGAATCGAGCTTAATGGAGTCAGCAGAAGGAGATTCGAGCGCGAGCGAGCGAGCGAGCGCGCCGCGACGAGCTCCTTTCTCGCATTAATGCGGCGCACTTCCTTTTTACGCGCGTAATGCCTGCTAACGATCCGCCGCGAAATGTGATAACCGCGAGGTCGCCGGGCAGTCAGCGGGATTTCAAAAAGCCCCAGGAACATAAAAAATGCAATTTACCGACGACCGATGCGCGCTCAAAGACAGCAATTCCGCGCGCCCGCACGCTCGTTCGCGTCAGGAATATGAGATTAAAGCGTAAGGATGATTCCGACGATGGTCTATTTATCTATGTATCCAGCTAGCCGGCACCATCTACTTGCACCGAGTTGTCCCGTGAGCGCCGAGGTTTTCGAGAGGAGACACCGACTCGGCGGCGAGCAGGGAGGAATCGCGCGCGTACCATCGAGAGAGACGCGCGTGTGGAGATTCGTGATATTCTCGCTGTTGAAAACGCGCAGTAGAGAACGACTCGCACGCGATCGAGGTCGTCCGGCTTCGCGATAATTATGGAACATAGCGGAGCGCTGGGAATAAATGCGTATGACACACTGTGCCGAGAATTTAATATCGAATTTAATATCGCCTGAAAGCTCGTTGAGACGCGCGATTTCAGGATTATGAGGTTTTCGCTCGCTCGGTGTAGCCGCGCGAGCGAGAATCGAATTTCCCTCAATCCGGGACGATCTTTCCGCAATTCCGCACGAGCGACGTGCCCAAGATGGCACGCTGAGGACAACGGCGGCGACGACGACGGTCGTATCCTTTCCTCGGGAGTTTTCTTTGCCGAAGGAGCGGAATCGCGCTTAATGGAGTCAATGGGGGACAGAGGGACGATATTCGTCCGAAGAGAGAGAGAAAGAGAGAGAGAGAGAGAGAGAGAGAGAGAGAGAGAAGGAGAGATCGTTTCCCCGCATTAATATCACTTCGCGCTGGTTTTTCTCCGGTCCCTTTTCTATTTTTCGCATTATAAGGCTCCCCATTTACGACGGGCGCACGGAAAATCGAGAGGCATCCGGCGGCGTCCATTAGACCCCACGGGGGGAGGAAAAATATTTAAATCGCCCGGAGCTCGCCGCGGAACGCGAAACGATCGGATAATGAAAGCTCATTTCGTTCTTGATCGATCGACCCTGCAACCGGGAGGAAGAGGACGAGCTTCCCGAGAGCATGGGTGACGAGAGGGGGGCGAGGGGGAAGTGGGTATCCACCGATTTAATTAGTCGGAAGGGAAGCTACAAGAGAACGATTCTACCGACGGGCTCTGAAGAGCCGAACATTATAAAGCTGCAGCTCTCATTGTCTTCTACTGCCCTCCCTCCGCCACCTCGGTATTCCACCAGCTACGGCAGTTTCTTCCCTTTTTCTCGCCGCCCTGCAAGTGGGACAATGGTCGTGTCGAATGGTCGGCATTACTCGCCTCGCTCGTTCATCCCCGCTTCCTTTTTTCCCTCGCGGACGACGAAAAAAGCACATTTATCGCGCTAATTAAAAATAATGTAATAATAATTTGGCACGTGGAATGAGAGATAAAAGGAGCACTCGCTCGTCGCGTTTGCGCCAATTTCGGTCTTTGTCGACAATACGCTCCGGCGACGTTGCACAGCCAAATAATATTTTTCACCAGCGACGGCACGGACACCGTGTGTGTGTGTGTGTGTGTGCGCGCGCGCGCGCGCGCGCGTATGTATGTCTGTGCGTTCATTTCTTTTCTTGCCAATTTTCCCTTCGGTCTCGTTTCATCCAACGACTGCAAATTACCACCGCATCAAAATCACTTGTTCGACCGCACATCTCGCGTGTATCGGCGGAAACGCGACGTTCAATTGTCAAGGGCTATTAATGAGCCGCGAACCCCGGCCGCTATTAATAGTTCGATAATCCGTAACAATTAACGACGGAGCCCGAAGTTACAGTTTTGCGCGCATACCAACAATCACACAGCAAACAGACGAATCTGTTGCGCGCCGGTACACATCGCACATGCTACACATCGATGCTACACATCGTTCCTCCGCGATTAATTTTATCTTATTTACGACCTCGCGCCGTTGGCGCTTGGCATTGTTTCGTTCGCGATCGTCCCACCGCGCGACGTTTCCTCGGTGTGTCTCGGCATCGAAATCTGCGACGTGCCGATTACCGCACGCGTCGGCCTATCGTGGCTCTCGGCCGCGAAAGAGGCTCGATTATCCGCCGGGGATCGGGCGCGAAAGAGCCTCGTCATTATATTTAACGAACGTCGAGATATCCGGGGGGATGATGCGATTTGTGCTAAAGCGTCGCAGTTTGCAGCGAGCCGGAGCGCGACGCGACGCGACGCGACAAAATATGATAGCGGCAACGCCCGGTGGGGATCTGAATAATGCATGAGCGCATAGCAAAGTAAAATATACTTTGACCGTTGTAAAGGCAGAGATTCTCGTGTCGCGCGCTACATTCGAAAATCCGTTCCAATATCCGTCCCGCGGCGCGCTTCCCGCTCGTGCGACAACGACTGCGCCTCGCTGCGAAACAGAGCGCGGACTTTAAAGTCCGCTTTAAAGATGCATATATAGTATATGTACTCGGCACACGAGACGACCCCACTTTTTCGCTACGTCGCCCATCCGTAACTTTCGTGCAGAAATTACCCCCGGATCGAGATCATATGTTTATGTTACACCGAATCCTCTCCGAGACCCCGGAAAAATAACGATTAGCCGGGAGGATTCGCTGTATATCGCGAGTCTCTCTTTGAAAATTAGACGCGTTACGTTTCCCAGTTTCTTCTGTTTCACATTTCCGACTCGAGAATTCAATTTTCGAAATATCTCTGTCTTCCTCTCTCTCTCACTCTCTCTCTCTCTCTCTCTCTCTCTCTCTCTCTCTCTTTCCTACGATATATACAAGTAACGTATAGGGTGTATAAACAACATGGGAGCGAGTCCCTATAGACATGACCTTTCTTCTTTTGTTTATTTGCCTTATGCATACATAACTAAGAGCCGAATGAATAGACGAGCAGTTCGAGGTAGTAAACACAAAACAATAGATAGCATAACGATAATATAATTTAGACGCTCGTCGGTGGAGCGGTCGAGCGAGATACGGAGACGCACCGAGTGGCAGAACACCTTCGAGTCAGGCTGTCGCGTAATTACCTCACGCGATGATGGATTAAAAATGGCGGTCCGAATAGATATGCGCACACTCGAACCGCTGGCGGGTAGTCGGAGATCTCCAAGGGAAAGCGCACGAGGAAATCACCAACGTATCCCAGCCTAAAGCTCACCATCCAGCACCAAGAGGTACAATAGACATCAAGGGAAAGCGCACGAAATGTCCCTCTCAGCTGCTGGCTCAGATTACTTAGGTCATACCGGGCCCCCCCTCCCCCGGGAAAACGCACGGCGACCAAGGAAACGTCTGAATCGGACCGGTGTCGAAGGGGAAACGCACGGCGACACCGGTATTTGGAATTAAAAGAAATCAACTGATTGTGTAAGGGAACAATGCTCGACTCCGGTCACCCGATGAACATTAAGAAACAATGATTTGATCAACCACTCACCAACCTTCTGCACGAGTGGCGACGGCACTTCTCTTTCGGGCGTCCAACAGCGACTAACTGCCTACCTTTATCGCGACATCGTTTTTATGATCCGCGTCTCTATCCTCCAAACGTAAACGCATCGTTTTCCCCATCATTGACCTCACTGTGACCGTTATTGTTTTTCAACGCCCATTGTTTTCCGAATGCCCATTTCGGATTTTCATACGCAATACTCACACACCTCGTACGATATGAATGGTTAGGTATTACGAACAAGAATAAATTCAAAATTTTTGTTACAATTGTGTGCTTTTCTTCGAAGGTATACACACCAACACAGATCGACGGCATTCTTTAGAAGAGGAAAAGAGAAAGGGGCGAACAAGCAAAGAAGAAGAAAAAAATAAAAAAACGAATATATGTCTCACACAAGTACGTATCTATGAAAAACGCGAATACTCGCCGCCATGGAGTCACATGGAGCTCGTAAGTTCAACTTCCGAGATATTGGAATATCGTGGACTTAATGAGTGTATCACAAGCATGACGAATGGCGCAGAAAAAAGATTTCCGGGAAAGCGCGGGGGCGCGTTGCGGCGGCTATCGTCGGACCGGACGACTGGCGGGAAATGAATCGAGATACAGAAAGAACAGTATCCTGCATCGATATGACGTCCCACACTGTCCTACTCACCTTTTCCAGCGCCTTAGGTGGTCGTAACGTGTAAAATATACGGTGAAGTATACTTCGTCCGGTGGCTTTCGTATTTTACGATTGAATGCCGTCATAGTTTTTAAATTACGATCAGGCTTGACTTAAAGGATTCGGCGTGGTGGAGAAGAGAATTCGAGACGGATATATACAGGTCGCGAATTCTCCATTTTCTTTTCTATAACGGCACAACGTCCTTCGACGTCAGCGTCTAATCGCATTCACCACACGTTCAATTTCCAATTGAGCCGTACCATCGGACGACACAGAGGAAATTTAGAGTTAATGTTTGAAAAATCAGAGATGGAAAGAGAAAGAAGAGATAAATAAATAGATAAAGGAAGAAAGAGGGGGGAGAGAAGGGAGGGCCGGGAGATAAGCTATTTCCTCGAGCTCCGAGAAATATTATATTTCCGGCCAATGGTCGTTTTCACGAGCGGTTCTTCGATTACGAGCCAATTTGCCGGCCACTTGATTTCATTCGCGATCGAGCGCAGCAAGAGAGAGCACGAGGAGAAACAAAAGAAATTGGGTTTAAAGCGAGAGAGACCGGACGATACTGTCGCGAGGCGCGAGGGAGAACGTGGCACTGCCGGGCGAGATGGGCGAAGGGGAGATCGGCGGCGAGGAAAGAAAAGGACGAGAGAGCCTCCCGCCTGTCCCCTCGATTCCGGCGACAGTCGTCGGGCGAAATTGCGAATATCGAGTTTCGCCGGGAAGGTCCCCCCGCGCGCGGCGAATTCGTCCCGAGAGGAAAGAATCGCGTGGCAAGTCGAACGGAAAGCGAAGGGGCAGCGGGTGACGGCGCAGCCCCCCGAGCGGGAGGATAGAAAAGGGGCGGGAGGAGGGAACGAAGTCGATCCGAACACTGATTAAAAATACATATTAGGTCCGTGTGTTTAGGGAATACGATGGAAGCAGCGATAAGACCGGCCGGGGAAAATTGCACGGCGCATAGGGGACGCTTCGAGATACCTGACGTACGTATAAAAGCGTTCCCTCTTATCCTTGCGCGCGCGCGCGCGGTGCAAATTCCAAACGTCGTCGCGTCGTCGGCTCTTATTTCCGCCGCGGCGAAAATTGAACCGTTTGTAAATAATCCGCGTATTCTTGCTTCGATAATTGCACAAGATCCCTCCCTGCCTTCTTGCGCCTTGTCCCCGTTTCTTCCTTTAGCTCGCTTCAACACGCGAATCGATGTTAGCCAACTTGAGAATTTCACTCGGGTACACGCGGGTTGAAGGCAGCAACAACGCAGCGTGAGAAAAATTTCACGCGGCATTATAACAGCGGCTGGAAAGAAAGAGATTGAGAGAAATGGCGCATCGACGCCGTTGACGTTGATATACTCGTTAATTAATGCGCGACTATGTGTGTGTGTGCGCGTGTGTATGTGTGGGGACTCTTCGAGATAATGCCGGGCATATGAGAACACCATCGAGAGCCCGCGCGTTACTTTCTCAGGCATTAAATGATTGGAAGACATTCTCTAGTGTGGCGTCACAGTGTATGTCACCCCGCCGATGCAATCTCTTACCCCCTCCCCTCCCGTGTCTCACGGTAGTCGTTAAATTGATCAACTCGGCGGGATGAGAATTGAACGCTGGAAGTAATCAAGAGTCGGCTGCTCTATTCAAAGATTCGTTATCATGATAATGAAATTATTTTCCGCATCCGGCGTACCCTCGCTTCCTCGCGAGCGGTCTAAAGTTTTTCCTGGACGCCCACGCTCACGCGAACTACGGCGGAAAAGCCAGGAAGAATTAAAGGGAGTCGGGCATTAATCGAGATCGCGGCTGAGGATTAATTGAGTCCGTGGCCGGCGAATAAAAACGCGCGACCTTCGCGTCGCGCAAGATTGTCCGGTTAGAAGAGAGAACGAAGACGGCCGCGGTAGGAGACGAGGGCAGGAGCGGGGGGGGGGGGGGGCAAGGAACAAATGGCGTCTCGGTGTTTCTGAGGCTCTGTGAGAGGCGCGGCGGTGTAACGCCCCGGCGAAAATTATCCCGAAACCACCTGCTTCGTTCTCGTTATTGTAATGAAACTGTACGGTCTCTCAAGGCAAAGCGGAAATTTCTGCTCCTAAGATTTTTAATACGAGGGCCCGCGGCAAACTTCTTAGAAGCGGATTCAGGCGAGAAAGGGAGAAAGGAGAGGAGAGTGAATGAGAGAGAGAGAGAGAGAGAGAGAGAGAGAGAGAGAGAGAGAGAGAGAGAGAGAGAGAGAGAGAGAGAGAGAGAGAGAGAGAGAGAGAGAGAGATCGTCGTAATCATCGCAACACACTCTTCGAGCGTTTAATTATTCTCTCAACGTTCCAATAAACTATTCATTTCGTCTCTTCAAAAGAAGATTCGTATCATTACCCGGTCTGTGATTTTTACATAAACGGGTGGAGAATAATTCTTTCCAGTAAAGTTTTAACCGTATACACGGAACACGATAAAAATGAGAAAAAAGTTTACTCCGAATCGAAATTTTTTTAGCATCTATTTAAACATTCTCTTGGGTTTCCCTGCCGATTATTTTTGTATATTTTATAATGTGTCCTCTGGGAAAATTTACTTTTCAGTTTGGCGATGTTCTAAAAATTGCTTGATTCCGCTTCAGTTCGTATACGCCGTTTTCAGTTTGAAAAATGTCAAAGAAAAATAAAAAAAGAGAACAGAAAAACGAGAAAAAACAGGAATATGGAAATTCGGTCACGTTGAAAGATTCGTGCGATTGACACGAATATTTCAAAAAGAAAGAGAACACCGTTATATATATATATATATATATATATGCATCGACCGGCGCTACTCGCGTTTCCATTTTTAGCAGATCCCTCGCCTATCGCGGCCGGAGGTCTGTCCTTTTGTGGCGGGAACGATAATTGGCGGTATTATTACGACTGTTGAAACGCGGTCCGTTACAATTACGGTGAGGACCTCTCCGCCGTTATTCGGGGATAAGGGATGCGAATCATAAAGGCCGCCTAGCAACGAGCGGCGAGCATATATCGCAACGTTATATCGCCGGCTTAACGTTCCAGCCGGCTCTCGACTTCGCTTTTTTCGACAATATACACGGCGACGTACAAACCCCAACAACGTTACCCCGGTCGGTACTTCTCTTCGGCCGCTCCCCTCGCCCCCCTCTTCCCCGTGCAAGATACATGAATGTCTCGCGCGGTAACGACGGAGCGACCCTCGCGATGCAGCGCGGAGATCGAGATAATCTTGTTTGTTGCACGTGCATCGCGTATAATTGTAAGCCCACTTGAAAAAAACTGCGGGTAACACACGAATTGAAGTTTCGGAAAGACATTCTGAAAAAGCAGGCAATTTAATTTCTACGAACGTGTATATTTTATATAATGCATCATGTTCAGATAGTTCCTCGGCCTTTTAATAAGTCAATATCGAGATATTTGACCGCGATGGTCCCTAAATCGGCGGTAAAAGAGCAGCCACATTTTACGCGCGGGACTCACTAGACTTTCCGAAGTATCGCGATAGCCTAATAACCATCAACATACCGCTTGCAAAAAAACGCTTAAGACATCAGCTCGCATCTTTTGTCTCGTGTCTATAGGTCTGTTCTTTTCCTCTGCACCGCTGCACTGGTGCAGTGAGTTCGAGTGAGACAAGTATATCTTTGTCTCACTTTAACTTATTGCATCAGTGCAGCGGTGCAGAGGAAAAGAACAAACCATATGTCGACGTGTTTGCGACGAGCATGGGCCCTTTAATCTCAAGTTATAGCTCGCGCATGCGTCAGCGGGTGAACGATCGTCTGGTCAAGCGACCACGCAGTCGACCGATCAGCTGAGAGTGGGCAAAGGTGGGGGTAAGGCCGGACATTTAACTCGCAAGGCGAGTTTAAAGCACACGGAAAAACGTATTTTAAATAATCTTGCCGATTTTAGTGGGTCTGAATGTGCTGCAGATTAAAAAACGTACATACCCTTATTAAAGAACGTATATTTTTAAAGAACGTAAATATGCAACGTAAATATCTCGATAAATTTTCTTTTATCGAGAAATAAGGAGTAATTGGGAAAATTAGATCTAAAGTTAAATTTGATAAGAAAACAACATTAATCTGCAAAACGACACTTAACAAAGTTCTTTTGCTTATTTCGATGAATACTATTAATCGATTAAATGTCTATTCAATATCTTAAAATTTCTTTTTTAAAGTAGGCTATGATTCTCAAGTTGTAAGTGCAACACGGATAGTACGGAGAAGAGAAAAATCCTTATTATTCTTCTTGAATCAATTTTACATAGACTTATTTTTTTTCTTATAGGAGTAGAAAAATGTACTGCGTGCGAGAGAGTTTAAAGTATGAGAAATCTTACAGCGGCATTACGTAAATTTTTAGGTAACACAACAAGCCCGCAACTTCCCTACCTGAACCGCCGCGAATTTCGTACGCACAGCGTGCATAATCGCGTTTTATGTAAATCTTTCACGGCGACTGAGAATTACTCGGAAATAATTCTCGCGCGAGAAAGACAGTGTACGGGGGTAAATTGTATTAACTTCCCGCCGTCAAGCTAATTTGCATCTTTAGCTTTTGTATGCCGCTGAATTTTTGCCGCTTATGGGTCATTTATATGAGTGGCTAAATTTATCCCTTGCTTACGTACCGCGGGTTACGAACAGGTATATTACCGTGACAGACGCGACGCTTTTATCCGATGCAAATAAACCCATTTTTCTACCAGCACTACCAAAAACTCTGCAATTTGATATCACACGACGCTAGCAATTTTCATTAAACGCGGTGACGTTCATTCCTCGTAATCGGCAAAAAGCAAACACAGACCGAGCGTATTATTGCGACGGAAAGAATGAAAATAACGCGGGCGGTCGAGCCTCTCGCACCGTTTCTTTCGCGAGGGAAGAGAACAGGGGACGGGCAAGTCAAACCAACGTTTCATACGATGCGAGGCGGGTCGACACATTTTGTCGGATTCGGGGTTAAAACCGAGGCCGCGCGCGCTTCTATTTTTCTACGACGTACATTTTAGGATTTCTGTCTGTTTTTGATAAAAGTGTGTCGCCTAGTTCCACACTGTACACAAATACATACTCCTCTATTTTTTCGCTCGCTGGAACATACACACGGCCCACCGACTCTGCCTTCGCCACTAACAATCGCTTTTTCCCTTTTTCCTCGCTCATGCGCCAAAACGTAACCCGGGGGATCAAGTTGAAGCGAACGACTCGACGTTTACGGGGGGTTATATTTACCGATTGCGCGTTAATTGATTCTCCTCCGTGCGACGCTCGTAATTTCAGTCACGAACTTTCTGCTACGGGACGTCGACGACGACGGCGACGCACAGTCGCGCGGTGAAACCGTCGTATTTATCCACGTTTGCGTGCGCATACATACGTATGATGTGTCTAACATCGTGTGCGCCCTATGTATCGTACATTGTAGTAGTCCGAGTAGTCCACTTCTCTGAAGCTAACAGAACCTAATCGGCAAAATCCAACCGCATTCACTGAATTATCTGGCATCTATTTTGCAATCGTTTGTGCCACTGATTAAAATTTTATACCTTATGCAATTCCGGAAAAAACCTGCTGCTGCTGCTACCTTCATATGAAGCTAGCAGAAGCACATGAGAAGGAAAAAAGAAATACTGGAGAAAAGAAAAAAGCCAACCAGCAAAGAAAACGAAATTTGTACTGACTTGTGACCGTCGAATAAAACTTAACGTTTGCATTCAATTTCACGCAGAAACACGTCCTTATTACACCTAATTATATTAAGCTCAAGATCAAAGTACCTTTTCTTATTAGTGGCGGTAAATTAACACGAAATGGCTACTAAATAATCCAGTAGGTGCGGTTTGATTTTGCCGGTTTGGCCCTGCCAGTCCACTCCGAGGAGTGGGTAGTCCTTTATCGGGAGGCTCACGCCGGGTCTCGATTCGAGCGATAATCGATCGGATGGAGGCGTTCTCATAGCTGACAATGGCCCTTTATTCTACGAGTAGAGCGAGCGCGTACAGGTGCATGCGACGTATGGTGCGCCACATTAATGGCACTGTCGGCTCCGTCCCCGCGTACTTCCTCCCCCGTGATACAAGAGTGCCGAGAGACACCGAGTGTCCTGGGGATCCTGCTACTAATTTTAATGACAAGTTCTTCAGTTAATTTGACGTGTGCATTATTCCACGTCGGAAACGTCCGGACGCGGACGCGAACGCAGCCCTTCGCGGCGCACGAATACATTACGATTGATAATAAGAGGACTTTTCGCGAGCCGAGCGCGCGGCGATAGAGAGACGATAAAATGATAACATTGAAAATTTTAGCCGAACACCGGCATGTCGCCTCCAGCATTGACCGACTCGATCAAACGGGCTCAAATCGACTCGGTATTTTCCGGACGATCTAATTCGCACATGGATGCAACGAGGCGCGCGAGGGAGAGGTCGGGGGCAGACGGGGTTGAATGTATTCCACGCCATTGCTGTTCTACGCTAGCGTACGCCGACGTCGACGTAAGTAATTACGCTTCCGACCGTCGAATCGCGTGGAGACGGAGGCACGAAGATAAAAGTGGAAGTCGCGCCGGAGAAAGAGAGAGAGAGAGAGAGAGGTGAGGGCAGGGAAAGAGAGCGCAAGGATGTGCGAGGAAGCGGGGGTGTAGGTGGGTGAAGCAGCAAGCAGGCTGGTGGTCGCAACATACGCGTCGCGTACAAAAGAGAAAGCGAAGAGGCAACGAAGGGACGAAGAAGGGGGCGGGGGACGTTGCTCGAAATTAACCGGAACGTGACTATTTTCCAGCGACTCTTCCCATGCCGCGCGTCTTTCTCCGCATTTTCCCGCTTCTCATCCCCCTGCCTTTCACTCGTTTCTTTCTCTCATTCTCTCTCCCTCTCTCTCTCTCTCTCTCTCTCTTTCTCTCTGTCTCTCTGTCTCTCCTCTCTCGCGGGGAGATCTACGCGCGGGAGAACAGAGAGAGAGAGCCAGGAGAGGGTGGTTACGTGTGCAGGACGCTGGAAAAAAACGAAGTGCGGCTCCGAGGGGGTGGTGACTGTTATGTACCTACAAGGGATGAAACAAATGGCAAAGAGGGGGTGGGATAGAATGGAGTAAAGGCCTGTGCGTGGCTGCTGTGCGGGCGACTCGGCGGAGGGTCGTGTAACGAGCCGCTTCGTGATCGGCCAGCGGAGACGAGAGAGATCGGCTCGCTTATCGCGTATCTGCGGATTGATTCGAGCGTGGAAATATCTTAAACGAGACGGTCAACATCTGCTGACCTGCCAACCCTCCTAACCCTCCTCGGTTACTTCCAAGTTCCCGCTAACGGATGACGTTTATTAGTGCCGCCATACTATTGTTGGTTTTTCCGCCCGTGCATCGACAAGCTGTTTGCTCATCCCTCCGAGGCTCGTTTTAGAATTCGAGATTCCACAGGCCACGTGGAGGCTCTCGTTCGAACGTTGGAAAGATTAATCCGATCCGGAGGAACTCGACGGAATCGAGGTTACGAAGATTTGAGGGCGTACGTCACCGACGTTCGTTCCGGCCCCCGCCGGAAGAAAAGCGTTCAGTTCTTCACCGGGAATCTCATTACCGCGACTCTGTTTCTCGTCTTGCTCTCATATCTCATCGCGTAATCGCGCGTCGTCTCTCACAGTAACGGCGTGCGCGTGTCGCGTGCGATCTTACCGCGTTACACATCGGCCGAAAATTTCCCGTGAGCACGGCCATGCGGAAAATCGAGCCGGAATTTCCGCAGACTCGCACAATCTACGGCTCAAATGGCCCGGAACGATGGAAATTTTCGCGGTTATTGATTTTCCCGGCGTGGCACGGCTGCAGGTGCGCGCGTGCACATAATCCGACGTCAAAGGGGGCGTGAGCGGAAGAAGGGGGAATATATATATATATATATAAAAAAAGCAGAAACGAACCGCTACAACGGTGTCGTGCGAAAAATTTAACAGCGCAATTCCACGACCCTGCGAGCGACCGAGTTGTATTCATACTCGGCTGAGGAATGACGGAAGGGAGGGGGGGGGAGGGAGGCGGGCGATAAAAATGTTGCTCGCAGCGGCCCAAATATTTGAAAGAGGACAGGAGAAATCTGTTTGGCTGTCTACCTGATCATTTATATCCGTAAGCATATATTGCTCAGGACTGCGCAACTCGCGCACCACGCAAAGGTACTCTCCTCTCCGTTCCTACGAAAAGCTCCGTAGAATCATCCTGCTGCTCGAGCCACTCGATAATAATTGGCATGCAGCGAAGGCCAAGAGAATCACGTGTAGGCGAGATCCTATTCCTGCTCCTCCCACTCTAGCCTCTTTCTTTCTTCTTCTCTGCCACCTCCTCCTCCTTCTTCTGATATCTCGACGCTAACACGTCGGAGGAACTCGCTCGGCGCGCCAATTAAACGCTGGCGCGTCGAAACAAGGAAGCGAAGCGACGTTTCGCAAATTGCTTTTCTCACCCTACCCTCTCTCATCCTCTCGCCCTCCTCCTAACTCCCGCCGATCTTTCCCCTCGGACTTTCTCCGGCAATTCTCTCTCCGCACCTCACCTCGCCCCCTTCTCTTTTTTATTTCGTCCCGCGGGAGTCCGCGGAACTCGCGGTAGGAATTCGGTTGAATGATTCACTCCAAGTCGGAGTTCTCGTCGGCGCGGATGCAACGCACCGGCGGTGGTGGTGCGTACCAACTTCGGGAATTTACGATTGAAACAGTATCCGTGTTTTTTTTATTTACCAACGGCGAGACCGAACGTGTGCTTTAAACTGGCGCCGGTGCCGATTATTTTCCCGTTGGAAGAGGATGCCGGCCGCGGCTCCATTTTATCGAAAACAGATTACCAATGGAGATTTAATAGTTATACCCACGCCGCGTTTTTGCGCTTTAAAAGTACGTATTAAATATGTACGTCCCCGTGGACCGAAAACAAGAAAAGCACACAACACTCGATAAGCTCGACGCTGAATGTGTCAGCTCGCGCAAATTCGCGCGAGCGCGAAGATCCCTAACGCATTAGCCGCTAATCGTGAACAAGTGTGTTTACTTTACGCGCGACTCACGTCGAGCAGATGCACGTTCCTCGGCGAGCCTCGGCGGAGCACAGTTGCACATAAACGACGTGTTACCGCCGCCGTATTACGCGGCATCGGCATGTTGCGAGGGGAATAAAAGCAACGAGAATTTCCACGCGGAGGTCAATTGCGGTGCGGAAAATTTTGTGCGGCGAGCATACGTCGGCGGCTCCCGTAATTGCCGTGCCGTAGCATTCGGAAAATTATTAATACCGGTTAGTTTTATTAACGAGCGACCTCATTAATTCCGTAATTAAAATTGCGCGTATCAAAAGCACCGGCGCCGGCTGCGTCGCTCGGATTATTTATTCGTTTCAAACGAGAGGCGCTTCCTCGTGCGAGTGAGCACGAAGGGGGGGGGGAGAGAGAGAGAGAGAGAGAGAGAGAGAGAAATAGGCGATCGCATTCAACGTAAAATCAGAAAAGTGGAGAAGACGCGCGCAAAGCGCATCGATGACACGCGCTTCGGTCGGATGCGCCGGGAAACATTTCGCGCGGCCATCGCGATCGCGACGCGACGCAAACTACCCGTTGCAAATCGACGTCGCTGCGACCGCGAGCGCGTTGCATTTCGCTGTTAACTCTTTTTCGCCGGCGCGCAATAACGCATGGAACAATTGTCACCGTCGTAATGTATAATACGCCGCGGAACGCAAAATACACAAGTAGATAGATTCGCCGCGGGCGAGATTCCGCGTCAACCGTACAAGCGGCGCGAGATGTTGGTCGCGACGTGATCTTGCCGATCTTGCCGATCTCTCGTCGATCGTATGTACACTTCCAAGGAGCGTGCGAGCCTCTTCTCCGGCGAACGTGATTTACGAGATACGCGCGATGACGTGGACATCGACCGGCCGGAGCGACGTTTCATTCAACGAGCGAGCAAGTGTTACGCGGAACACTCCAGACACGATAAACTGCGGGTAGCACACAGTCCTTTATCGCGAGGCGTACGATTGGTGCGCGATTAATCGCTTTATGCTTATACTCGCGCGCCGAGGCAGCGATAGAAGGTAATTACAGGCCGCGTTCGATCGCCGGGGCGATTCGTGGATCCGCGACAAAAGTCGCAACCGGTGGTGGTGCGGACGGGACGATTTGAAGTCGCGTTCGTTCCAAGACGACTCCTCAGGAGCAGTATAGGCAGATAATCGTACCGCGAGGGCAGCTTGCCAGCGCCCATTAAAAAGGAACGATCATCGCCCGGCCATTCCGGCGTATCGATGGGCCCCCTTGCCCCCTTGCCCCTGGCCGCGACCTAGCTTCCCTCTCAACGAACCGGTATGCAATATGGAGGGAAGAAGCTGAGCGGAACGAAGGAGGTAGGGAGCGGCGGTAGAGAAGCGGAATAAAAATAACAGGAAGGAAGAAGAGTATCTCCCCGCCCCCTCCTACCCCGAGCGAGCCGCCGCCGCCGCCGCTCGGCAAGGACGAGGGGTGGCGCACGCGCACCCACGCGAGTGTCGGGACGGAAGATTCTAAATCGAATTTTCGGGCCGCGAGCACGGGGCACCGTGCCAGACGAGTCGTTAAAGCACGTATGTCTTCGAGAACGTACGCCACGATTCCGCCGTAATCCGCCGGCGCGAGTCCTCCCCGTTCAACGATACCGTCGAGAATACGCTGTTACATTGAACTGTCGCATCGAATTCAGGAGACGCCTGAATTCGCTCCCTTCGCGCCTCTCGCCGATGTAAATCGCGAACGCGCGCGTGGCCGTGGGCACAGTGCCTTTTCCCCGCCCTGTGGAGGGGGGATTTTCGAGCTTAATATTGAAGCGGCGCTTTTAATCACCGTGCGCGCTGCACACGGCGGCACGGCGATATCGGTCGATAAGCTGCGTTGGCCGCTGCATCGAACGATAATCAAGAGAACGAGGAGGACGGCGAGGGGACACTCGCGCTCTATGACCTGAAATTAGCGGAACAGAGAGAGAGAGAGAGTGAGAGAGAGAGAGGAAGAGAGAGAGAGGGAGAGAGAGAGAGAGAGAGAGAGAAATTAATGCGAGAGTAAATGTGCCCAGAGCGGAAGAAAGATAAAAAGGAATAAAAAGAGAATCCAACTGAGAGAATAGCGAAGCTCACGCACAAATTAGTCGACTGTCCATCGCGTGTCCATCGTCTCCGCGCCACGCTCGCTTACGGGCATCTGGCCAATCTCCGCGATAAGGCTCCGACGATAATTCCAGATGGTAAAAACAAAGTGCCCTTCCCCCATCCTTTCGAGCCAACCCTCCTACCTACCCCGGTGTGTCTCGTTCCCTAATCACAACTCCGCGACGATAAGGCCCCGAGAGATCGGGTTCAACGGGGCAGTGTGCCAGCCGTTATTAAAACGGAGCGACGACGGCCGAGCGATGATAGTCGGCCGCCGCAGGGCGGCTGGGTAGAACGAGAGCGGCACGTAAGGGAGGATGTTTAAGAGGGCGAGTCGCGAAACGGCAAGAGACAGTGCACAGGTCGAGAGGAGAGAGTAGGTATCAATGGGTAGCGCGCGCGGCCCGGAGGGTTCTTCTTGCCTCACCTTACCCCGCAAGCCCCGCGCTACGTCTTCGCCCATGCCTCGTAGCCCTTCCACCGCTCACCCAGCTCACCGCCGGAGGGCCACCCTCGCGTAACATGCCACCCTTCCTCGGGCGCAGCCGCTCGCCCCTGCGCGGACCAAACGAATTTCGCCAGGCTTAGCCCGGGGGTTGGCTGCCGCTTTAGGGCGCTCGGCTCACTCACCCTGTCTCTCTGCTCCTTCTCTCTCTCTCTCTCTCTCTCTCTGCTCCTTCTCTCTCTCTCTCTCTCTCTCTCTCTCTCTCTGCTCCTTCTCTCTCTCTCTCTCTCTGCTCCTTCTCTCTCTCTCTCTCTCTCTCTCTCTCTCTCTCTCGATCTCACCCTTCCTCTACTCGGTCTAGTCAGCTTCTTCCCTTACCGCCAGCTACGTTACCTTTCGTCGTCTTTCTCGCTCGCGCTTCCTCTATATCTATATCTCCTGCTTCCTCCGTATCCTGTCTCTCTCCCTCCCCGCTTACCCATCCTCTAGCTCTCACTCTCTCTTATCCCTTCGGCTTACGGAGCCCGGCGACTCCGTTGCCAAGTTTCTCGAGGGTTTCAACTCGATGTTGCGTACGCGCCGTGAAATACACTTAATCCCTAATTACGTAGCTCCGGGTTTACGCGATTTTTCGAACGGTTAAACGAGGTGCGCCAACGCGCGACTTGTTTTTCAGCTCGGTGTTTTCCGGTTCTCGGGAACGATCTGTCGGTGCGCCAACTCGCGCGCCGCGCTAAATTTATTCATTGTTTTATCAAATGTGCCTAAGAGGATTAATTAAACGCGACTCTGTCTGTCTCATCGAGACTAACGAATTATCGCGCGGCTTCGCGATAAAACAGGACTCACTCTCTCTCTCTCTCTCTCTCTATCTTTCCGCCGCCGCAAGCTCGGTTCCGCCTGTTTCGCAACGACTATCCCGCTACAATATCTCGCTCTTCTAATTCGCCCACATCGCGCGGACAAATAGCGAGGTATGAAGCCGAAGTCGTATCGTAACTCGTTTAACGCCACGGCCGACGCGTCGCCATCGTGCACAAAAGTCCGCTTTGTTTCCCAGGTAAAAACCTGCAGCGCCGCCGCGCGCGCTGCAGTAGTTAGACGGCGCGTTAGGTCGAATACACAGCTGTAGCGCTCTCGGCGAAGCTCGCAATCTCGCAGACGGATGCCCGACCACACCGAAATCTCGCGTGCGCGTCCGAGTTAAGGATTAACGGGTATGCATGATCCAGTGTTTCCAAGCGAAGTAATCCTCCCCGGCGGCGGAAGACGCGCTCGAGGGCCACCGCGCTGGAGAATGATGCGCCCGCGACGACGGCGCATCTGGACGCGGCCGGCTGCATGGGACGGCACTCAAGCAGCTTCCGTCCAATGCGACCCTCGAGAACGTAATGCACTTCCCATATCCGGGACAACCGGGTGGTCTCTCCAGCCACGTCGCTTCCGTCCGTGAGCGATCTCGGTCTCTCGGGCAGACGCGCGCGACTGCGAGCGACTGAATAAGCGATTCGAGAGAGCCCTGCGCGCGGCTGCATTTCCACGAAGAATGCGCCGCTTCGTTGGGCGACTTTCGAAACTAATGTTTCCTAATGATTACCGCGCGATAATCGCCGCGCACGAACAGTGAGCCGCGCGAGGATCTTGATAAGAGGTGGGGAAGATGAAAGGGCGCCTCGTGTTTGAACTCTTAATGAAGCCGCGCGCCGACGGTAGAGTCGCGCGTTCGGAGAAATGCCGTGATTCTTTCACATCGTACCGCTCGTCAACGCATGATATCGCCACTCCTCACCGTGTGAGCCGAGATATATCGGCTTTTTACACGGCTGTGCTTTACACGCACTGGCGGCGGCGGCGGCGGCGGCACAGCAGCGGTCGCTGGAAATGGACGGTAAATTGAAAGAGGCTAATGAATGCGCCCGGCGTTTGCTCAGCCTGCGAAACATCGACTCCTCTGCCTGACAGATCGCGTGTAATAGAAATTGTCGGTGCGATGTGGAGCAATATGCGGACGTAACGTTACGATACGCTGAAACTGTCTCCTGCGCGAACTGTCGTTTACCGCAAGCACGAAGGAGAAAGCTCCGGGAAAACGCCCGGAGATGATTCCACCACGAGGACGAGCAGACGCGCCGAACACGCGACGTCGTTAGGGAGGTTTGATTTTCGTCGGGACGCGAAACGATTAACCTTCCGGGGACGGAATGTCTTCTCTCGGCCGTCCTCTCGTCGATACGTTCCTGACCCCGCGGTACCTCCCGTACCTCTGACCCGCCGCAGCCCCTTAACCCATGACCTAACCCGGACCAACGAGTGCATTCCAGCCGCGACGGAACGCAAAAGAAAAAGAAGAAGAAACGAGAGAAAAGATGTCGGACGACGATAAATTAAAAAGGTTGGAGGTCGACGGCTCGCCTAAGTCAGAACGGTCAGAAAGGAGGAGCTCCGCAAGGTGCGCAGAGCTTTACGAGATACGATCGGGAATTGAGAGAGGGTACGCCGGGCGCTGAATGAACCTGACGTCGGACGGCGCGATTCGAAGTGGATAAAAGTTCACGCGGAAAGAGCAATATCGCGAGAAGATGAAGACGATGAGAAAAATAACCGAGTCTTTTCTTCTCCACGTCGTCCGGAAGATTCCTCGGCGAGTAAAGATAGCGCACTAATATAACTGTAATTAGAGAGGACGAGGGGAGTATACGATGAGATTCTTCACTGACTAATAAGTCTGAACGACGACTTAAGTTGCAACTATGTAGTAACGCGCAGCTTCTACGCGGTTCCGAAAGAGAGAGAGAGAGAGAGAGAGAGAGGAGGAGGAGCGCATCGATTCCGCACGGCAAAATTCTCGAGGAACGAAGAACGCTCAACAGTCCGGCGAGTCGATATAGACGCGAAGAAACACACCGTTCAAACATTTATAAAAGTCCGAGTGATAGTAATTAAAGACAGCATACTTGGGCGCTGGAGATGTTGCGCAAGCCGGCGGGGGCGGGGCGCTTCCGGGGAAACAAAGTTTCAACCCCCCCCTCTCCCCACAGTATACTCGGAATTTCCAAGTCCAAGCGGAAGACGCAAGATCAATAGAATCAGGAGGGGCTGCATAAACGAGATAAATACTTGGCTCACTAGACAGAATAGACGCAGGCTCTCCCTCTCCCCGCTCTTATTCCCGATATTTTACTCGCTCGCTCGAGGTTTTGCTCTCGCCCTCGCCTTATTGTCGCGGCGCGCGAGCCGAGAAGTTCAGCAGCCACCCCGCTTCTCCGCCTGCTCACTCCTTCGCCCCTTCGCCGTGGAACATTGAGATTTATTTACTTCCGCAGACACGGCGTGTAGTTCTGTATAATTTAACCGGTCGGTTCATTCTCGCTTCTGTGCTTATCGATGGCGAAACTCAAAGGAGTACACGCCGCTCGTGCCGCGGGGTGCCCGTGGAAACAAACCGCTCTCGATGCTCAAATAAACGTTCGCTCGCGATGTACTTCCGCGAGACGGGAGAACGAGCGTTTAACGAGGATGCAACGAGGCAATCGCGGCCGAAATCGCGGCGAGATTAATAAAGAAGAGATAGGAAGGAAAGATCGACAAGGGAGTGCCATAAAGGAAGAGGCGGGGTGAAGGGAGAAGACAAAACATCTCTATTATCCCGGAGCGATAAATAAATGCAGATAGCCGGACAGCCGGTGTGTGTGTGTGTGTGTGTGTGTGTGTGTGTGTGTGTGCATAAAAGATAAGAGCAAGAAACAGTCGAGTGGCGGATCAGCGGACGAACGCGGAATAATACTAGACTGAATATAAGTGGACGGGGGAGGGACGGGCGACAGGAGGAGAGCGCGAGCGAGCGAGCGAGCGAGATGTACTCCGGGAGATTGCATAAAAAATCGCCAGACAAATATCGCCCATGCAAAATACAATGTAAACCAGGATAAACCAAGCAAGAACAGCGAGCAGCAGGGCGGCCGGGGCAGGCGGGAAGGGGCTGGTGGTGCTGGTGGTGCTGGCGGGCGGGTGGGCGGGCAGGGGGAGACGCGAGAAAGGAGCGAGCACCCTCGGCGTAGGGGTTCGTCGATCGCCGAATCCCGTCGTCGCTCGGATCGGCGTTCTCCGCCGCTGCTCGGCCGTCGTCGCAACCCCCTCTCGGCGACTTTCTCTTTACCAACCCCCGCGCGTCGACGAGCAGCCACCCCCTCACGGTACCGACGAGCCAGGGGGCGCCGCGACTACGCACTATTGATTCGCACGGGAACAAGGGCGAGAGAGAGCCGGGGGCGGCGAGGGTGAGGAGAGGTGTTCCGGGTGGTCCAGGGACGGCGCTGTGCCCTCTTCGTCCGACGTGAAGGTGTTTCGGCGACAGCGATTCACCGGCCACGTTCCTCCGACACCCTCCTCACCCCCTCCTCCGCCTTGCTCGCCCGCTCCTCGACGCTCCTCTCGCCCTTCTTCACTCCTCCGTCGTTCTCCTTCGTCGGTAGCGACGCATTGTGTTCTTAACAGCGAGCGAAACAAACCGCCATATTGTGCGCCTCATTGTCACCCACCCGATCGACACTCGGGTGACGCTCGCTGGCGTACAGTCGCGCCGCGCGGATCTCTTTCCTCCGATATGACAGCTTGATTAATTTTCACAACTATACCCTCCCCGCCCCCTCCCCGGGCTCACCGTAGCCGGGGATCAGCTCGGCCGAGCGAGCTCGTGCCGAGTGAGCTTCGCGTGTCGGCCGCCAGCCGCCGCGGATCATGCTTTCGTACATTCGTAATTATGTTTTTTCGTAACGAGCCGCGGTTAGCGAGAGCTACCTGTAGGATTTGCGTACGCGATGAACGCGATGGCCCTTAAAAGAATTCTCTCCCGTGCTGCCCTCGATTCATCGGGGGGATTTCGTCGCTGTTTCGGCTGTTTCGGAGCTGTCCGGTGCTTTTCTTTAACGCACGGAGACAATGCATTCTAACGTAGCGTAAGCGCGATCTCGCTTTTCCGAGCGAGTCTAGAGACACAGTTATCGTGCCTGCGTTGCCTGTCTCCTGTTCACCGTAAAATATAATCTGGCAATGCCTCCGTAAGAGCCACGTACGCCGCGTCCAACGCGGCGGATGTGTTGCTAAATTGCGAATTAATCCGGCTACGAGGTCTTCGCGTCCGTCGCTTCAGCTCGATACGTCCGGCTAGCAAAGACCGCGCGCGATGGAAATATTTCCGGCTCGCGTGTCGATGATATATAAACTATTTCACGAGATACCGATAATCCAGCCTCGTCGGAAAATTGCCGACGTCTCTCCTGTTTTAATCGCGGCGAACGAGTAATTTCATTCATCATGTAAAGTTACACGGAGCTGCTACATCAAATAAATGTCATTAGTATGAGATACCGCGTGGTGGGTTAGTCAGCTCCGTAAATTGATGGTGCTCTAGTCGCAGCTAGAATGTCAGCTTGCGGAAACGAGGTCCGCGGAGGAGCGACGTCCTTTGGGATAACTTGGACGTTCGTGCGGAGAATTTTGAGCCGGCTAGCGCGATAGTTCGTCGTTAATATGTCGGCGAATAATCCTATAAGTGTATTTAGTCTCTCCGACGCGCAACGGCGGAGTGGGTCGGACGCGGCAGACGCCCGGACGTTGACTTTAACATGTTCGGGACAACGTGCGCGCCATCGGTGGTACGTTCCGGGTTTCTCCGGTGGTTGTTCGCGCCCACTGGTAATACAGAGTCGCCCTAATGTCTGCAGTTTGCGAAAGCACCCATTAAATCGTCAAAAATCGAACGTTCAATCAACGCGAGAAAGAGGGTCACTTTTTGCTCGTGTGATATTTTTCGCTGTATACGAGGTACTGGGTGCGCAACTAAGTTCCCGGGTTGATCATTCTTGATCAATGAAAAATGGAAAATTTCAAGAGAAATACAAAAAATGGTTTATTCAAAGTATCGTCCCTCGCTAGCTACACATTTTTGCCATCTCTCTGGCAATACATGAATGAACCGCGACGATAAAACGACGCGTCTTTGGACCGAAACCGATTCATCCAACCAATTTTGCACTTCTTCGAAGCTGGCCAAGTGTTGCCCAGCCAAGCCATGCGCCATCGACCGGAACAAGTGATTGTCGGAAGGGACCAGGTCTGGCGAATACGGCGGGGGTGCGGTAGCAGATCCCATTTCAGCGTTTTGATGATGTCCTGGACGATGGAAGTGCGAAGTGGCACGGAGCGTTGTCGTGCTGCAATATCACTCGTTCCATTCTGGCCGTTTTTCCAGCAATGCATGGTTCGAATTGATCAGTTGTTGCCGGTAGCGATGCCCATTGACAGTTTCGCCCGGTTTCAGCAGCTCATAGTACACGATTCCTTTGTGGTCGCACCAAACGCAGAGCATTGTCTTCCTTCCGAAGCGATTTGACCGTGCCGTCGATGTTGATGCTTCGCCAGGTGAAAGCCACGATTTTTTGCGTTTGAGATTCTCAAAATATATCCGCTTCTCATCGCCAGTAACAATTCGATGCAGGAAACTCTTTCTTTCATGCCGCAAAAGCAAAATTTCGAAAGTGGCTCTTCGATTTTCCATCCGTCTCTCTCAGTCGACTCATGCGGCACCCATTTTCCTTCCTTTTGAATCTTTCCCATGGCATGTAAACGTTTGGAAATACCTTGGCGAGTCATGTTTAATGCCGCTCCGCAAGTTGATCTTGCGTATGCCCATCATCTTCGTCCAACAACGCTTGCAGATCGGCGTCCACCGGCTTGTTTTTGGTCTTCCGGAGCGCTGCCTTGTCCTCAGTGTCGAAATCGCCTTCTTCTGAAGCGTTTAAACGAATCTTCACAGGTAGTTTTCGATGGTGCATGTTCGCCGTAGGCCTCCTCGAGTAAACGACATGCTTCAGCCGCACTTTTTTTCAAGTTAAAGCAGAAAAGCGAAGCTCCCCCCGCAAATGCTGTTTATTTGGCACAAAACCCGACATCTTCGTTGTTAGAAGAAATATTTTTGCGTTGCGATATGCGTTGGTATTACGACTGGTTATTGTTAACAGATGTCCAAGCTATAAAAAAAAAGACACAACTTCATGACATGACATGTACGTCGACTACACGTGTCGTTAGCGCCATCCATGTGTGAAACCCGGAAACTTAGTTGCGCACCTAGTATTAATGTGCTCGCTTCTGAACGAGCGATATCTTTCTTTTAAGAATTTAGATAATCCGCGGATCGTATTCGTTCCTCCAACTCGTGTCGCGCATCTTCCGCATGCATCTCTTTTCCTAATCTTCGCTGCTACATTCAGCCGAAATATTGTTTCTCCACAGTAACGTGACCACCGAGCTCGTCGACCGAAGAAGACAAATTTGTCTCTTTGTAGTGAAAATATTTTATGTCAGCTGGCACACGCTCATAGTGCATCTTACACTCGTCGTACGATAAGATTGCCAGACATGTCGATCGGTTGTTGAGCAAAGAATATCCGGGATCTCGCTAAGTTTCCTAGTCCACACGGGAAACTCCCGTGTTCGGGAGTTATCGTTAAGCTTGTCGCGCAAGCTTAACGATATCCCATGATTATATATCCGGGAAAAACGCTTCAACAGCGTGCTTGGATACAACCACAGGTAACGCAATCCGTCCCGTAATCTTAGCTCTATCTTACCTTATATACATATCTTTTTTGCACACTCACGAATATTTCTTTTTACACGCGACATGTTTCAGATAATTAATGACGCGTCATTGCCTTCGGTAGAACGTATCAAGTATCGAGCAAGCTTGCAAGTCTTTTTCCGCGATTAATTGCAAAACGCAAGTGTTTGCCGAACACTCGCACGCGCGTGTGTACGTGTGTACGTGCGTGTTCGTCGCTGTCAGCTGCTGTCGCCGGTGCCGCGAAAAGTAAGTGGCTGCTCGATAGCGCGAAGCGTATAAATTTCAATTTGAGGCGCATTAGGGATAAGTTGTCAGCCGGGCGTCCGAAAAATTAAACACGCCATGTATCATACACGATACGCAGAGGTCTCGCGAGGTTAATGGGAATGTCGAAATCTCCCGCTTCCTATTTCTCTCGCCTACTCTCTACCCTCTCCCGATCTTGGCAAGCGAGAAGTGTTAACGCGCTGGGCGTGTGTGTATCCGGACATGAAACGCTAACGCAACACGCGACGTGTTTCGCCGCGCCGCGCACGATTCTGTATCATCTTCCAAATTAATTAAATTTATAACACTCGTAATTGCGCACGCGACTCATTACGCGTCGAGCGTTCGCATTGTCGGCGTAATTAAAGAACGCACCAAACGAGCAGGATGCAACGGAAGGAAAGAGAGAAGGGGCAGGAGGAAATAGGCGCGGAATAATTGGAAGCAATCACGTGATAAAACACATGTTATCATTGGTATCGAATGAGTCGATCACGAGGTGCCGAGCGCTTCTAATTTATCGGTCGATTCTACAGAGATTCAAGCCTGACATACAGCATCTGAGACGCACTGAGACGTTGCGATAACTGCCGGCCGTCTAACGTATGCACACAGTATCCGCCCTCCGCGTTTAATATTAATACCGCGACCTACCCCGGAGCCTCATAAAATCCAGCAACTAATCGATTCGGCCGCTCATTGTCGCCGGCTTCGTCTCGTTTGCATCTTGCACGACGCCTATAGGTTTTCGGGACGGAATCCCGGTCACGGGAATCGGGGTCGTGTTACAACGATCCACTTTCGCCGTCGCGAGGGCAAGCGGCGAGGGGCCGAGCGAGGGGGGAGCGGGGCGGGGAGAGAGAGGACCTAGGTCATAAATACCGCGATCGTTCTTCGTCTCGGCGAAACGAGCGTGCGGGGGCGTTCATTGTTACGGCCGTGAAATCACGACTACGTCCCTGCGCGGGCGCCGCGAAAGAGAGAGAGAGAGAGAGAGAGAGAGAGAGAGAGAGAGAGAAGGGGAGGGAGAGCTCATAGATATTGCGGAGATCTGCATAAATCTCGCCGGGACTGGCAGTTTTCTCTCTCTCTCTCTCTCTCTCTCTCTCTCTCTCTCTGTCTTTCTTTCTTTTTTACGAGGGCGAGCGCGCGTGCGCGCGCGTTTACGCGCAGCGCACAAACGCGTATGTACGCACATCGTACGTTGCCGTTGCTGGCACGCGTGGGTGTGATGTCACACGAAGCGCGATACGGTATGCGAACCAGCCGCTCGCGAAATGGATTCCCGTCGTATCGCGCGACTTAACGCGCGACTCTCGAATATCGACAAGCGCACGCGCTCCTCTATTCCTCCTCCTCCTCCTCCTCCTGCTTTCCTGCTCCTCCAGCGTCTCTCGCGTAAGCTCCCGCGCGCGGTCCGTCCTCTTCGACGCGAAGAATATTTTCGGGGCCGCGACTTCGCGTTCAATATCTCGGCCGAGGATGCGGATCAAGCCGCTTAGTTGCGACAGCGGTCTCTTTCCTACGGAACGTCCGTCTGACGATGATTTTTTTCTAAAATTTCGCAAATACCGACGAGGAAGAAACTCGCGATGAAATTTGTGAAACTGTTCATCCTGGATAACGCCATCCTCCATTCGTAATATCCGACACGCGTTCGACTTGCAACCATGAAGTTTTAATTGCTCGAGTATAAAGCGACAATTAAGCCGCGGCCGTTCGTTGTAAAAAGAAAAAAAAAAAAGAAAATGCAGCGAGGAATACAACGATCACCGCGCGTAGATCAATTATTTATAATCGTATAACTCATCGTAATTACATCTGGATTACAGCTCCGCTGCAAAATGCACAGCGCTCGTTAATATTTCACTGTTGTCGTAGGCCGCGTGTGTAAATTTTTATTGCATACGTAACGATAACATCCGCTGTCGGGCCGGCCGCCGTGCGCAAAAGCTGCGCGATTCACTCGGACTTTATCAATGCGCCGTATCGAGCGGACTGCTCGTCCTGCTACATCCTGTTTGATTTCCCAGCGTCGCGCGTGATTCATCGATTACGATGGCGATGATAACGGTGCCGGAAAAGCGCCGCGACGATCTGCGCGCGTTCAAACGTGTTATAAATAAACATATCCTCACCGGCGCGGAGCGGAGAGCGCCGGCGACGGCGACGACGACGGCGAGGCGAAGCGCGGCGATAAATTTCTAAACGCGTGCGTTTTCTGAAACATTCAAACGGTGTCGCTTTCGTGCTCGCGTTTATGCAAATTTACGCATGATGCACGCACAATGCCGCGCCAGAAGGTGCAACTGCCGCACGCAACACGAGCTAGGGCAAATCTATGCGCTCGCGAGTGACGAGACACGAATTTAGTGTACTTGGGTCGGCTGGGTCTGTACCGGGTGTACCGAAATTATCGTCGTTTCTCCTCACGCAAATTTCTCGGGATTTACGTCCTTTTTCGACAAATTCAAACGCGACACTTTCTCGTCGCCATTACTCTGCACGTTCATGTTCTAAGATGAAGATGGAAAAAATTAGACGACTCGAGAAAAGTTCTTTATTAAAGGGGTATCAGTTCTCAGATTAGTCAAGAAATCAATTTTATTAAGTCGCCCGGATGCGCGGAGTCATAATTCAATGATACGAGCTCGACACTTTTTCACTCGGAAGGGACCGATCAGAAATTGGTCGATAAATCTGTAGAATACAAGAGACGACGATGGTTTTAGGTCACTGTGTAAATACTGGGTCTGGGAACAGGGCGCGGCGGGAGGTTATTCAGTCACTTTGCGCCCCCAGGGGCGTACGAGGCGCATATGTGAGGGTCTCCCATCCCCGCGATGAATGCCTCGTCGATGTTACGAACATCACCGCTGCGATACGTGTGTATTTCGAATGATAACGCGACCATACCGCGTCTCTCTCCCCCCTCCCTCCCCCCTCCCTCTCTCCCTCTCTCTCTCTCTCTCTCTCTCTCTCTCTCTCTCGAGCGGAATTGAGCCAGAACGCCCTCAGTTTCCTCGCACGAATTTCGGCAAGGTCTTTCTGCGAGTGAACGAACGAGCAAGAGAGAGAGGGACGGAGAGAGAGAAAGAGAGAGAGAGAGAGGGAGGGAGAGAAAGAGAGAGAGAGAGAGAGCACGTGAGGAGGAACTCTATAAATTCGTTCATGAACGCGTCGCTCGTCGACAACGTTGTAGAATCCCGGGGATCTACTCTTCGCCGACTTTCCTCGTCGATTAATCCGACTAGGATACGCGAGATGGGAACGTCCCGCTCGATCGGCTCGAAATTAGGTCGAAGGTCGGTGTACTACAACACGGATCTACTCGGCGGTCCAGCGAGTGTCGAGATCCTTCCCTTTCCTTCTCCGTCTTTTTCGCAGCCTTCTTTAGCTCGGAGCTATCTTTCCTCTGCAGCCGCGGTACGGAGCCACGGGTGCAATACGAACGACTGGCATTCATCGGATATTCAGCGGATATTAGCCGAGAAGCAGGGTGGTAAGTGGCAATGGTGGTAGTAGTGCGATTGTACGCGATAATTCCTTCGAGAATGGAAAACAACCCCCGTCATTCCCCGTGTGTTACGTCCTCGCTCCCCTTGCAACTCGCGCGGCCCCTTTCGCGGTGTTGATAATACCAGTGAAATGAACGAAAAGCTCGAGGGTGGACGCGGGTGCGGGTGGTCGGCGGGGTCGGACTGAGCATCTGGATGAACGAGCCAGAGAGGCCGCCGTCGAGTGATAAATTCAGCTTTACATGGCCGCCGCGGAATCTCGAATTTCTCCGTTCACGCACGCGCGACGAGCGATACGAAAGCGACGGAGAAGCACGCGAATCGTTTGAGGTCGCGACACAACGCGAGTGCTCTTCCTCGTAACTTGCCGGCATCGAGATGGAAATGCACCGCCGCCACCACCACCACCTTCTACAAAATGTAGATCCGCAACGCCGGCGAAAACAACGTAAATCCGCGCGGGGTCTTCGCGTCGTGCGTATGTTATTATCCGGGATAGACCGGCGCGTTTCGAAAAGCGTATTTTTACTTTATCGGCTCTGCCTTATTTATCGATAACCGAGTTCTCTCGGGGCGAACGAATCGCTCGCGTTTCTGGGGAACCCGACGGCGGACGCGAATCAATTTTCCATGTTTTTCGATGTATATTTTACATGCACAAGCGCGCGCGCACACACACACACACACACACACATACATACACGAACAGAAAAGCGAGTTCGGCTCGTGTATAACACGGGCTCAAACTCGAGTATCATCTTTTCCTCCGTCTCAAAGATGTCAGCATCCGGTTGCTACGGCGTACAACATCCCTCTCGCGCAGGAGCGCCGAAACGAACGCGTCCCTACAGCACCCCCGCGGCACGGACCTTTTTTATCCGCAATCCTCGCGTTTCGCGTTACCTCTTCCTCCGGTCGCCATGTTCTCCCCTCTCTCTCTCTCTCTCTCTCTCTCTCTCTCTTCATTCTGGCCTGCACTACACTAGTAGGTACCGCTCTTTGGTTACGCTGATCCCGCCGGATTTGCAGCCCCCCTGGATCCAATAAATCTGCTCCGCTACACGTACCTGCCTCACCTCCCCTTTATCGGCTCCCTCCTCACCCTCTCGCTCCCTCAATCGATGCACCCGTGCACTCATCGCTCGACCACCCACCCTCCTCGCCCTCTGCTACCTTCCTCACCACCGCCACCGTCACCGTCACCTCCACCTCCACCTCCCTCCTCTTCGCCCGCGTACACGCGTGCGTTTCTCCGCGTTTCGCTCTCTTGGATCATGTTCGCATGTCAAGCCCAACCGCTCTGACACGCTTTACGCTCGAGAGGCCCCTTTGTCGGGATGCTCGTCGACGTAATACGCGCGTACATACAGCGTGTCCCGGAACTATTACCGACGTCGCTTTCGTCCCGCGGATTCTTCGGACATACTCGCGAGAGGATTTCTCCCTCTCCGGCCGAGAGATGTTGAGGCGCGAACGGCACGCGAGATTCGCGCGATTACGAATCGAACCCAGCTCGCTGCGCGGGACGATGAAATTTCGATTTCTACCTAGCCAGCGCGGTTGCATGCCACGGCCGGTCGTGAGATTCTTACCCGCGACGTCGTGCGCGACGGGACATCCGCGGGGACACCTTGTATGTACGCGACTGGTAATCGTCCGAAAGTGTGACGTGCGCGCGCGCTCGTCGTGTCTATGATACCGTCGTGTCATCGGGGTTTGAGGTGGTTTTACAAGGTACGGAGTTCAATAGAACCTTGTCTTCAAAGTTTGATGCAAGCGCGGCTAGTTACTCTCACGTCGCGTTGGCCGCTACATGCGCGGCATGGTCATTCGTCGGTGAATAATGAAGATCCCGGCGACAAGAGTATGCCGTGTCTCAGTCGTATCACGAGTGATCTTCGACTCTTGGCGGAGAGAGAGGGGAAGAAAGAGAGAGAGAGAGCATGAGTCAACGAAAGAAAAATCCACAAAGAAGACGTCACGCTCGTTGATGATGCGAAACGAAGACCCGAGCGACGCTAGAAAAGAATGCGCCGTATCGATCACCCGCGTTACGAGTAAATAAATATGAAAGCATAATTCAGCAAGAAGAGAGAAAAATAGAGAGAAAACGCAACACTGAAAAAATCGACGACGGACATTTTTCGCTCTGCGATCGGCGATCACAGAGCGCGGTCGGATTTTTGCAACAGAAGACGGCGAAATCCGGATTTCAATTGGTCGTACGCGGCGCGGATTTAATGGTACGCGAGTAGCTTCCGGCGCGAGCTATTTCGACGACCGACGGCGACGATATTCGCAATCGATCGCCGTGTTGCTGACGCCGGCGTCGTCGTCTGAAATTAATTTCTGCAGCCAACGGGAAGGAACTTCGGCCGCGGACATCGATTACGGCGTCATGTCAACGTGCTTTAACGACGAAAGCAGCCGGCACAAATGTGTGTGCGCTCGTTCGCTCGCTCGCTCGCTCGCTCGCTCGCTCGCGCGCGCGCGCGCGCGTGTATTTACCTGCTCGCATGCGTATAGTGTTTCGACGCGATGGCGGCGTAACCGTAAGACCGGTGCGGTCGAGCACCGAGCGAGAGAGCACGAAACTGGTATATCGCCGTCCTGCGAAATACCGTTCGGCGCGTCGCATGTTTCAAAGCGATCGCGCCGCGGCTGACCGCGAATTTCGTCATAGTCGTGTGCAATAAGCGACCGCGGCACGGAAAATGGACTTCCGCCTTTTACCACGCTTCCGCGTAAGAGGAAAACAAGTGAAATTATTGACGGGCGGCTTGCTAAATGGCAACGAGCGGACGAAATCGCTCGGTGTTACGTCGCCATGCACGTCCGTTGCAGGATAATTACAAGTTCGGGATTCTCCGGCTTCATCTTCTGATCAAAGCGAACACATATACGCGTATAATAATTGATAACTCTATGGTGCTAACCCTGAAATTGAATCGATCTGTACGATGCGTTCCGGGCTGAGAGGAAGGGTGAGAGGCTTGAGTCGCGCTCTCGTCTCGCGTCGTCGGACGCGTTCACGAACCGGCTGGATTGTTTTCTAATTACGGTGACACCCACACATCGTCGCCGACGACGACGACGACGACGGAACATGATATGGCGCAATAAAGCGTGTGAAAGCGCAGTGAGAAATTCGATACGATTTTATCTCCGACACCCTCTCTTCTCAACGACTTATCGTTGCTGGGGATCGTCGGCGGGATCGCTCGCGAAAGCGATCGCGAGTAAAGTCGAATGCATAGCCGGGCGAATTCTGCTTCACACGCGACAACAATGACGACGACGACGACGACGACGACGACGATAGTCGGCCGAAGAGGAAGAGCTTTATTCACCGACAGAGCGGCTCTCGATTATGCCCGCGCTCTGTGTATCGAAAGAGCGCGTTGATTTAAAATTCCGATTCCTCAGAGCGTTCCGCGTGAAAGTCCCGGCGACGAGAGAACATTATTCCTGATAATAGGATTAATTTTTCGACGCGCGCAGTCTTCGGAACGACTTCGATAGGTGGGTTAGTCCCACACGATCGAGCCCCTCGATCGAGCGACATTCCGGTGAAAGCAAACTTCACCGTGACACCCAATAAATGTCCGCTCCGCCGGCTTTTATTATTACATACTGCTCTCCATGGTGAACACAGACTCTCCGCGATGGGTGTTCTCGCGCGCGGAGTTCTACTTTCAATAACAGAACGCCGTGGTGAACACACAGCTTGCGCGGTAGGTGTTAGTGAAAGGTGGACCCGGCGAGATCAGGTAGCGCACACACGCTACCGATGGTAAAAAGAAAACTCAATGGTGACTTTTACAGCGACGCGTAACGGCGCTTTTGACAATACAGCTCGCCGGCGAATATCGTTAACTCGGAGAAAGCTCCTCGATATACGCGTCGCTTATCGCAACAATCTCAACTTACGACGGCAACACTCGCGACAAGCCGCAATTTTTTCACGGGCGTTTGCGCGTGGTCGCTATTCTCTCGGAGAAACAGAAAGAGAAAAAGAGAGAGAGAGAGAGAGAGAGGAAAACAACATTTCTCAAATATCAAATCACTTGTACGAGACTATCCTACGTTAGGCAGTCTCGCAAAAGTTCTCGACCTGACACATACATGGCATTAGAAACTGTCAAACTATAATTGCATCGGAAAGTGGCATCCCTGATATAAACCCATGTAAAATTTTATTCGATCTGTCAAGTCATTCGAGTAGTAGCACCAGTTGAAAAAGCTTTGTGCAAGATGGGTGCCGCATTTGCTGACAATTGACCAAAAACGCGCATTCGAATGCGTATTTCTCGCAGCGTGTTTGGCACATTTTAATCGCTTTAAGCAAAATAAAACGGATTTCAAGCGTCGTCTCATAACTGTTGACGAAACTTGGATCCACACTATACACACTATACACACCAGAGCGAAAGAACCTTCCGGCATCGCACTTTAATGATGGTACTGAATTATTGGAAAAACGTTGGAATGAATGTATTGAAGTTTCAGGAGACTATATTGAAAAATAAAACATATTTCACGGCAACAAAAATTTTCTTTCATTGTCAGGCCGACAACTTTTCAGACTGTCCTCGCAGCTTTTCCATCCGAGCGCCGTAGGCAGCGCGGTCGCGCGAAGCGTTCCTCGGCGCGGACGTCAATTCCGATAAAGACTCTCGCCCGGGACTGATTTTAGCGAGGGCGATTTTCCAGGAGGGAACTATTCGGTAAACGCAAACTTCAGAGTGACTCTCGATAGACACCCTCCATCTGCTCGAGCGCGCGCGCGCGGCAGTTTCGCTCGCCGACGCGGCGTACACATGCGGTAAAACTCTCGGGGCAAGTACACGGCGCCGGTCTAATGGCGGCAGGGGTGCGAGCACGCCGGTAAACCCCGTAATTTTTGGAGCGGGGTAGGAGACGCGAGCAGAGGGAGCCGAGGAGCAGGAGGGTGAGATGGGGGTGGAAGAGGAGGAAGAGGAGGAAGCAAAATCGAGCGAGGGGGCGCAAAATCAATTTCCAGTTAGCGACTCGCAACTTCCTCGGGGCCGGGCGCGATAGTTCGCGCCGCCGCCGGGCCGCAGTCTTCGACATGACCCGAACGTGCGGTCGGTTTACGAGGTTACGCGCTAAAGTGGTTAGTTAGAGGGTGAGCCTCCTCCTCCCTCCTCCATCCTCCGCCTCCTCCTCCTCCTCCTCCTCTTCCTCCTGCTCTCTTCTCCTCGCGTCGTCGCAGGCGCGGATGGTTACCTAGGCACGACTCGCCGCGGTCATTAACGCGAAACGACAAAGCAGGATATCGCTGCTGTTGTTTGTCCATCGCGTTCGACGAATACGCGGGTCGTATCAACGCGCGCGGACGGCGATGTTTCGTTGGTCGGCTGTTGCGCGCACACGGCCGCCGCGCTGCTGAATTTCACACGCGTTCGATTGACGAGAATAAATTGAAGCGATGGAAGAAGCTGCCGGAATTTTTCGGGAGGAAAATGGAGAGGTGAGAGCGAACTGCTCTCCTCCCCCTCTCTCTCTCTCTCTCTCTCTCTCTCTCTCTCGTTGAGACGATTTTTGACACTCGCGCGATTATGATAATGAGGCTTCTTCGCAGGTGCGGCGAATTATCCCTGACCGGTTCCGCTTACGCGTTCGGACGAAATTTGAGAAATTCAGTCGCGCCGCCAACGCTTTCTACGCCGATTCCCGAAGGATACGCGCGGATACTTTCGATAATGTCGGTGCCGGAGGAAAAAAGGAAAGCCGCCGGTGCCGCGGTCGGTTGCTACTTTCCCCGTAAGAGCCACTCGAGCATATTTCCATCGCGTACATCTCGATCGAATTATCTCAGGATAAACGAGCGGCGAGAGGAGGGTGAGGGGTGAGCGGAGAGCGTCCGTAATCATCGCGCGCTCGTGTGCAACTACGCTTGCAGCCGCCGCTTGTGCGCGCATCCTCCGTTTTTTCCTCCCGCGCGGTCGACGCGCTGGCGAGCCAACCTCGTCTCGCGCGCGTCTCGGCGATTTACATGAGACGTAATAAAGATCAATTATCGTGTAGCATGCTCGCTCGTGCGCTTTATAAAAACGAAATAAGACGCCGGGGCTTTTATTGCGCGTTTTACGGGCCCCTAACGTTCCGCGTAATTGTCCGCGACGTAGGGGTTGGCCCATTTTCGGCGGGAAATACGGCCACGCGCGGGCCGAGTGAGTCTCGCGCCGCCTCTACATCGATACTTCGGACAGAGAGACAGAGAGGAAGGGAGAAAGAGAGAGGGTTCGCTCGGCCGTTATATCGCTCGTAAAAGCGGGGCTCCTCTGTGAGTTTCTAATCAGCGTACATCTGCCGTTTATACCATCACGGATGCACGACGACGTCGCGCACGCAAACACGCGCGATCACCTGCACGTATGCGCGCACGTGCGCGCACACCTGATGACGGAGGGACGGAAGAAATAAGGACGGAAAGAAGCTTATTCTCATCCAGGGGCGAATCCTCCCCCTCCGAGGCTAATGTACAAAGGAAATGTGCGGCGGAAAATGAGATACGAGGGAGCGGGGTTATTGTGAACTGATAGCGGCATCGATGGCATTATTGAAAAGTGTAGGAATATACAATGGCGCGCATCGGCGGACGACGACATTGGGGGGAAGAATCGGCCGGAGAAGAATGCCGCGTGTTCCGAATTGATAAGAGATAGCGACGCGCCGCCGTATCAAGGGCGGCGGAAGTAAGACGGATTTACGCTTTTTATGGGCGATGGCGCACGGCAAAATTAACGTTTTCTACCCCCCCCCTCTCTCTCTCTCTCTCTCTCTCTCCCCCTTTCTTCAAATGGCGACGTGTGACAGGACGAACGAGCGAGGAGGGAATATCGTTTGACTTAAATTCCAAGTGAAGCTGCGAACGAACTGCGACTGTTCGCGCTGCGCCGAAAACTGAAATGCAGTGTGCGGATAGTGCGTTACGAATATATAAGAATGGAAAATGCATGGAGAGGAAAACAAGGCAAAGAGAGAGAGAGAGAGAGAGAGAGAGAGAGAGAGAGAGAGAGAGAGAGAGAGAGAGAGAGAGAGAGAGAGAAAGAGAAGGGAGAGCGAGAGAGAGAGAGAGAGAGAGAGAGAAGGGAGAGCGAGATGCGAAGAGGGGTGGAACGAGAGAGCGCGGGGGATGCGGGGGATAGCCGAGGTATCGATTCCACGCGCGATACGCCCGGGTGTTTCCGGGCCTCGACGGTTCGAGAGAGCACCACCTTCGACAACTTCGACAACGCTAATTACAAGACGACGGGCCGCGCGACCGCGAGCTTCCGGAAGCTCCCCGAGAATCGCGTCCCCGCGAGCGCGGGATTATATGCGCAATCCTCGCGTCTCGAGTATTCTGAATTATTCACCGATATCGCGCGACGTAGCTCGCGTGACGACGCTGGAGTTACCGAATTTTGATTTCATAATATACACGCTATTTCATAATTCGTACCGTCGCGATATAGCGGGCTGCTTGAGAGAGGGGATTTTCTCATTTGGAAAATCGTGTCGGAAGATACTTTCGAAAGAATCTCCATTTGCGCAGCTAAGGAAGAAGAAAAGAAGACGTAGCTTCGAGCGCGAAATTTATCGGCGAGACAGATATCCCGCTGTCGCTATCAGCTCTTCCGAACCATTTTTAACCATATTTTCCTGCCATTTTGCAACGATACAATAAGATTCTCGCGTGTCAATTTTCGGCGTCGCTTTATCAGTCGGCGTCTACGTCGATCGAATGGTGACGCTTTTATTTCTTTCTTTCTTTCTTTCTTTCTTTCTTTACTTCTTTCTTTCTTTCTTTTTGGTCAGCGTTGCGTTCAATCAGCGACAGAAGGATCGAAATTCGCGATCCGAGGAAGGGACGAAGGTCTGCGAATAAGCCGTCGCTCGATCGGTCGGAAATCGTACAACTTTCGGCGAAAAGAGAAGGGAGGCTCAGCGCGGGCAATTTTTCCAACGCCATTCTTCGGAGCGGGAGCCCCGTGAAATTGGCATATAGGTTTACAGGCGCGCGCGCGATTGCTTTCCCGAGACTTCCAGCATCGGAGCCGAGCGACTACGCTATTTTTTAGCGATTTCGCATTCGCATTCCGACCGGAAGAGATGCGAAATTCGAGCCGCAAGAGGTTGCCGCGGCTGGACGACGGTTTTTCCCGCCAGGTCAAACGGAGGAGGCAGCTTCTTTCTCCTTCGCGGTAGACCTTCGCAGCAAAAAGATAATCGGAATTCGCGCGACAAAGCGGGTTGCGGCGAGCACGTGAGATACGGAACTCTTCCGCGTGAGACGCTTTCTTCTCCTTCTTCTTCTTCTTCTTCTTCTTTTCCTCTTTCACGCCGTCATGCGTGAACGCAACGGTAAATATGTTTTCGTTGCAAAACGGTGTTTCCGCTACCGTTTGGCAATTTTACTAATTTTGTATGCGCGGAATTGAAGATTTGCCAAATGTGCAGTAAATTCCATTTCCGATACTGAATTTTAAGCTTCTCTTATAATTAAATCCAATAGTATGTATTAAAATATTAAAGCGCAGCGGCTGAAAAATGTTATTTATGATATCCTCACCGAACGGTATTAAACGAACGTTACACTTGTAGCTGCTTGTCGAAAATATGAGCGCGCGCGTTAATTCCAAAATAAAATAAATAAAAGTGTCGTGACGTGTTTACTAATGCGCAGGTAATACATTTTGCACAAGATTTCAACGTTTCCTTCGCGGAATCGCGCGCGAGTTCTCTCGAGTTTTACGTAGTATTACGTGAGCAAATTGAAATCACACACAAACTCATTACATATTATCAATTATGATTACAACAAGGATCTATACATGCATTGATCCTCGCTTTTAAATTATTCACGAGAACAACAGGTGCTTCGCTTCGCGCGACCGTTCTCGCATATTCAGCATCGAGCGGAATCCGAGCGGCGCGGCGCGGAGGAAAGAGGGAAGAACGACCGTTCGGTACCAAGAAAGAGAGAGAGAGAGAGAGAGAGAGAGAGAGAGAGAGAGAGAGAGAGAGAGAGAGAGAGAGAGAGAGAGAGAGAGAGAGAGAGAGAGAGAGAGAGAGAGAGAGAGTCCCGTATAAATCAGAACACCCCCTGAGCTTCTTAAGGCTCTCAAGTTCATAGCGCGTACCGACGTAAGCCGGAAAAATCGCGACTGCTCGTCGTCGTAACGACGAGGGCCGACAAAAGCCTCGCGGCGCACGTGACAGTCATAATAATCCGGGGAATCCCGTCGCGTGACGGGGCCTTAAAGGGCCGCGAGTAGTAACATCGGGAACGGCAAAGTAACCCGGGCTAAAAGTCACCCCCATCGTACGCTGGACGACGTGACATTGCTCTTGCGTCCTCTCATCCGCACGCTCGCTCCTTTTGCGCTCCAAATTATTTCCGAATGTTGGGAATAACGTATAAGTCGTTTTCGATATCGAATAATTCGTGGATGGAAAAAAGAGTGACACGCGCGCGCGCGCGAAAGTCAGCCGAAAGTGAACGTTTGCAGCGAACAGTCCGGCGTTCGCGCGAATTTCAGCGGAATTTCGAGTCTCTTGACGTTCACATGTGCATTTTCTCGTTAGCGTCGACGTATCACTTATTAAGTGACATGAACGTCCACATAAATTCCAATGTGAGAAATTCACATGCCCACATACGAGAAAAAATTCAATTATGGAATCGAATCATACAGAAGACAGTCTTCATGTGCATTACTGTTGCATTAAACACGCGAGAATTAATGAACTGCGAATTGTAACTTGTTTAATTCCAAATGGCGAAGCAGCAACGTGGATTAGGATTAGGAATAGAAGAAGTGTGATGTGACCAAGCGAGCGCACAAACAGCGAGCGCATAGGCGAGCGCGCGCTTTGTGTTCTATCGTGCTTGAAGATAAATAACATATTCTTTTATCTAGCGGGATAATACACAGTTGCAAGTCAGTAACAAGCAAGAGGTTTATTCATGAACACGTAATTATATTACATTCTATGCGTCGCGCATGCGGTGTAACGCGGGGGGGGGGGGGGGGGTAATAAACTCTGGCGCATCGATGAAAAAAGAAAAAGAAAAAAAGTAAACAAAAAGCTACCATTTGTGGCAGCGCGCGTGCATCACAACGCGCTTTGCGTGTATTCCCGAAGCCATGAATTTTCAGCAATGTCGAGCGAGTTTCAGCCGCTTGCAGAGAGGAGGAACCGAGGACGGCACTAAGAGGAAAATTAGCGCGAGATTAAATCACCGGGCCCCATCAGTGGGGTGCAGAATTCTTTTTCTGTCGAACGACGAGGGGACAGTCCGCGCTGTTTCGGAATGTGCAGAAATATTATCACGCCGTTGTTGGTGCATGATTACGCGTGGCGGCCACGGGGCGAGGGGTGGCGAAGAGCCGAGTAAAATGGTGTATCAGCGCCCCCGTAAAAAGGGTTAAATATAGCGCATTAATGCATGCGCGCACACATCGTCGCCGTTGTTTCTAACCGATATACACCGAGACGCCGCGTTCGCTTTTTTCGCTATTTCCATCGGCCGTGCTCTCTCCCTCCCCTCCCAGCGTCGGCGCCGTCCCTTCGGTGTATAATCGAATATCCTTTACCCTTCGCGCGACTGGATAATATACGCAGTTGGGCAATGCACGCGGGTAATATCGGGGTTGTCGACGATATATCGGCGATGTTAAATGTTACTGGATATTTTAGCCACGCGCGCCGCGGCAAAACGAATTGCAACGAACGCGACGCAGATATTTAATCTCTAGGATACGCGATTCTTTGTTCGCGAGTGTCCCGTTTCTCGACAACACGGCTGTTTTTCCTTCCCTCCGCCTCCCCCCCCCTCCGCTCCTGCCAGCGACTGCCATATGCTACGGCCGCGCGTTTGCACGTTTACGTCAAACAAAAGCGGACACCGACGGTGCAAATACACGGCAACAGCGACCGGATGCCGACGCCGTCACCGCCGCCGCCGTCGTCGTTCATTCGTTCGGGACGTCATCGCAAACTTTTCGGGGCATGAAAAACGTCGCTATCTCTCTGCGTAACGGAATGTAATATTTTTCATACGAAGCCAATATTCGATAAAACCAATTTCCAGCGAACGCGCCAGTTCGCGCAGGCTAAATTACGTTCGCGCGTTACCGCGCGACGGAAACGCTGAGTTTAAAATCCCACTTGCGTCAGGGTGCGCGGAGCGAGCCGGAATTAAAAAATTGCACGCCGCGCACGGCGGTTCGCCGCTCAGACACGGAAGCGTGAGGAATCGTCTTACATGATCACGAAATAATCACAACGCCGCAACGACGTAACGACGAGATAAACCCGACAAAATAATCATAATACACGAGGAAAATGAGAGGCGATTTTAGATGCGTGCTTAGAAAGAGGTCGGGGGCACAGGGGAGATGTACATCTGTCGAGACAATTTGAAGAATTGAAAACCCCACTGCTTGCAATTATCATATAGCCGCAGCTATTAAGCAGCTATTGAATACGATAAAAGAGTTCCCGCGACTAAAAGCGCGATTAAAGTTTCTCACGCACTTGCGAGTGTAAGATCGTAAACGAAGACCGAGCGGGAGCGCCGGGAAAATACATCATCAACGCGGAGACGCGGGACGCGAAAAGTGTTGCGCGCGAGGAGACGTATTAACCAACAACAAGCGTACGAGCGAATGCGAATGTTGCCTTTCGATTAATTCGCGCCTAATTAACCGTCCACTTTACTCCTGCGGCGAAGCGGCAAATGTGCCGCGGGAAAATTAAAAGCGCGCGATAATTACGGTAATGGTCGCCGCGCGCGAGCGCGAGCGCGCACTCCGTTAAGCGCGGCGACCATTTGTCAGTTTGATATTTTGGCCGAAAGCGCCGGAAAACTCGAACGTTTAATCATCAAACTGAGCCTGCTTCCTCCCCCCCCCCCCGCCCGCTCTCTCCACCCCGAAACTGGCGGCAGCCTGTACGTCTAAACTTTGACAGAATCGCAACAAGCTACGCGCGCGCTCGCTGAATGCGCGGATCACATCGACGACCACGTCGCACCCCCCCCCTCCCCCCTCGCTCCGTGTATCTTTCGTTCGTACCAGCCGGCACTACGGAGATAATCGTTTGACATCACGCGTGTCTCGCTCATTTGCTGATTAGACCGCGAAGCACAGCCGAGAGAAGCCGCGGTACTCACGCTCGCGCAAAAACGTGACGCGGACGGCCTCCTCGCCGAATAGCCGAGTGCAATCACGCTGCACACAGTGTGTTCTGAAGGAAACGAGGAGCGCGATAATGCACAGGACCCGCGTGGTGCCCGCGTCAGGTAGCTGAGAACCGAGTTTCTCGCGGGCGAGAGCACGAGAGAGCGCGCAGTGAGCTCGCGTGAAAAATTAACTGGACTGGCTGAAAGTCTCGCGGTGATTCACAGCCGCCCGGCTGAACGGCGGCTGGGAAAAATCAGATCCAACTCGACCGTGTGTTCTCCTTGTCCGATGATAAGAATCTACTCTAAGGAATTCCGCAGTCCCCTAAATGTACGCGCGCGTGTAACGCGTCCACGACCGGCGCGGCGGGATCTCGCGATTCTCGCGATTCGCCTCCACGTTTGAACGAAGCTTCTCGCCGAGGGAGGAGCTCGAAATCGCAACAAGTTCGTCGTCGCTTCTGCCGGCCGGGTCGGGCCGATTAGCCGCGACACCGAGACACCGCGTATGCAGGGCGGCGGCGGCGGCGGCGGCCTTGGTCTTTTTCTTACGATGAGGCGAGGCGCAATTGCGCGAGAAGTTGGCGCGCGCGCGTCAAGGATTAACAAGACTGCGAGAAGCACGGCTCCTCCGCAGCACTTTCGAAAGGTCCGCGCGCGCGCGCGCGAGGACATCGACCTCCGTTACGGCCGCCGGAGTCTCCGAGTCTCCGCTGTGTGTTTCGTCGTCACCTCGCGCCATACCTCGCTCGAAATTACACTTAACCTTTCAACCGCTCTACGTGCTCGCCGGCGGACCGGACGACGACGCTGGTTGGCCTCGAAGTCCCCTTCAGATTGAGATAATTATCGAAGGTCGTAAACCTGAACGGCCGCGGGAGAGAGAGAGGACTTCTCTACCGACGACTAGAATGCCGAGTAACACAACGGCGGGGATCGTTTTTCTACGCTCGCTTCATCGTGCGGACGAATCCAGTTCCGATATTCGAACATCTCCGGCGCGGCGAGGCCTGTCTCAGCCGCCGCTGTTCGGCGGATACATCAATTAGAAACGAGTCAGCTCGATCTACGATTCAATGACTCGTCGGCGAGGCGACGCGCTACAAAGGTGGAATCTCGGACGATCGAAGATCGAGATAGGATATACGCAACTTTTCGTGATAGGCTCGTGTAACTTTGACAACCTTGTCGTCGAATACATCGCGAAACTCAGTCGACCACAATTGTTCGCTCGAACACAGGTGAACGAACACAGGTGTCGCGCCAAGCTCTTGAGCCAATCGCTCCCGTTTACTCCGGACGACGCAAGAGAAAAAGCCGAACGTGTGGAAAGCCTAGCGGACACTTTCGCGACACCAGCCGCGTATCGTTGCGCGAAACGGGAACTCCTCGGAAGTTCCGATCGAGATGCGCGAGCGTCTGCATCTTCCTCTCTGCGCGTGTTAAAACCGAACACACCGCGGCGTGCGAGCCGAATAACGGCGCGGCATCCTCAGACATCCGCGACGCGCACCTCCGGGGCGCGAAGGGCGGGAGGGGAATAATAAGGGCTTCATTCGAGCGGGCCCAACGAAGGAGTATTTATCAAGCGCACCGATACCATCGCTATTTCGCCGACGCGTCCAATTTCGGAGCGTCGGGGGCCTTTAATATTCGCCGCGCCGCGGCGTATGCGCACGCCCGACTTTGTTTACCGCATATATCTCGCACGTGCCCGTCGAAATTCGATTTACGAGCGTTGCCGCGGGAATTACGAAAAATACCGCCGGCAATCCGCGAGATAGCCCGTGCGCCATCGCCGTAAACAAGCGCGCGCGCGCGCTCGGACGGCCGGGTCGAGCCGGGCCGACAAAAACGCCGACCCGGAAACGGAGCGGAGCGACGCGACGCGACGCGACGCGACGCGGATTGCGTTCCGGACAGGAGCGTGCGATCGAGAGATTTCCACGATGGATCGGGGGCAGCGGCGCGTCGACGTTTTGAAGACGAATTTACGCGGCGCTCGCCGCGCAACGGATATATGTCGCCCGATGAGAAACGCAATCTCGACCCCGACGAGAGATCTCGTCGAGAGTGCCTCCCGTTGGCAGTGCGCGAGAACAAACCGCATCGACAACGGCCCTTCACCGGACCGCGTTTCCGCGACAATTTTACGAGTAAACGACCGATGCGCGGGAGTCCTGAAAGTGGCTCGCGCGCCGCGCGCGCGCGCGATTGTCCGCGATACCGTGCTGCTGTGCGCGCGTAATTCGATTGTAAATTACTCGGCGCGTGCATACACGCTCGTAGATGCAATCGCTCCATCGCGAGCGCGCTCGTGAGAAAGAGCGAAACGAGACCTAACGCACACTCCTGTGAGGATTTCTCACGAGGGCGAGCGAGCGTTTACGCGCCGCTCGTGTGCGACCGTTTATACGATTCCTCGTTCTTTCTCGCCTCCGCGGATGATTCATCCTCCTCGGCCGGTCGTCAAAGGTGAACCGCGTAAATTCGCCCTAACGTATGCAACGAGTTGTCTGTGTCGAGTGTATGTGTGTGTGTGAGAGAGAGAGAGAGAGAGAGAGAGAGGGAGAGAGAGGGAGAGAGAGGCAGGAAGAGCGCGAGAATTTCGCGCGCTTTACCGCGTTTCAGTGCGCGCGATTGCCATCTCCTCCTGTCTTTCCGCGCTATAAATTCCTATAGTGTCGCGCGTTAATCCACGGATTAGCCGCTGACTGTGGAGCCTGCAGCGACGTTCGCGCTATATCAAGGACGAACGAGCGAGACGGAGGAAGGAAAAGCATTTGCGTAGGCTCCGGGGACGGAACATAATAAAATACGGAGAACGACGTTCGGGAACAATTAGCCTTAACCCCATCCGCGCGCACTTAGCGTGGATTACGCGCGTCCCGCGGAAAAGGAATAAATCAGTGCACTTTTTGCGCGTGGGAAGGCGGACGAAGATATTTGAGGCGCGTTAAAACGTTCGAACCCGCGTAAAGATGATCGGGAGAGAGAGAGAGAGAGAGAGAGAGAGAGCAGACGATCGTAAAAAAGAGAGAAAGCAGAGGATAAAAAGAGAAACGCGTGAGCGGAGTTTTCTGCGTACGGACAAAGTTATTTCTCGACGAGGAGAAATGTATTTCAATACTTTGTGATGTAAAACCCGGGCTCCGAATGGGTTTCTTCGAACTTTTACATTTAAGGGTGCTCTTTTGCAGCCGCAACCCCGATTACGGTTTCGTAAAAAATTCAGCGGCGGAAAGGCACAGGTAAAACTCGTAAATAATAATGATAAAGTTCCACGTGGGTGAAATGAATACTAATATAAATTACGGGAAGGGTGGTCTCTTTGCGCGCGAGGAAGCGAGCGAGAGGAGGGGGGGAGGGGGCGGCGAGGGTGGAAAAGCAGTCTCGTCAAATTCGTTTTACGAACTCGGGGATTATCGCGGTATTTAAGAGACACGAAAGGGAAAAACCGACCTCGAAAGACCGATAAACGTCGGTCGACGTGAAGGAACTGTTGTGACACGCATACTCGTGGAGAGATCGATCGATCCTTCTCTCGGGGCGGGGAGGAGTTGGACGGACGGCGGCTCGCACGAAAGCGATGTAGTCGGCCAAATCACCAGCCGATCGCGCCCCTAAAATTGTGATCGAGGGTCGCGTGAAAGGGTGAACTAGCCTCCTTTCATTTTCGTCAGTCACGATGGAAACGAGTAATCTTCCGAGGCCAACAATTATCGCGGGGATATAAATAGAAAGGAATCGGAATTGCGCGAGTTGAACGGGCAACCCCTCTCTCTCTCTCTCTCTCTCTCTCTCTCTCTCTCTCTCTCTCTCTCTCTCTCTCTCTCTCTCTCTCTCTCTCTCTCGTCCTGCTCTCGCGATACTTCTCCACGCTAGAAATGATTTCCGTGCGAAAGAGATACGCGATCGCTTCGCTTTTCCCCGGCCGTAAAGAAACTCGATTGCAATCTCATCGGAGAGATCCGCGGATAAAAGACAGTACCGAGGACTCCAATAATAATATCGCACGTCGTAAGGAGACGCTAATCTCGTCGTCTCAGCCAACCCCGTAGCACCTGACGTAATTCTTTAAGTCCATTTAGGACGTAGCCAGCCACGTGCCAGCCGCACTAGGAACGGGCGGGCCAAAGTCGCTCGAAAATTTAGGAGGGTCTGGTAATAGAGATCGATCGCGGAAGAGAAGGGGGGAGGGGACAGAGCGGGGGGGTGGGGGGAGTGGGAGTCGGCGCGGGCAGCTCGATTCGGGTCGCAGTGCCTCACGTAGTTGTGCGTCGTGAATTGCGAGCGCGTAAGTTCCCGGAGAATCGCGCGTGGAATATATCGCGGTATATTCGTGAAAAACGACGAACGGCCGCGCGTCTTGGGGGAGGCGAGTTTATAGGCAAAAAAATATTGCATTCGCGGCGAGAAGATGGAGAGGAAAGGGAGGAGGGCTGGAAGAAGAGCGAGAGAGTGAGAGAACGAGAGAGAGAGAGAGAAGGGGAGGGGGGAGGGGCGAAAGAGGCGGAGAGACGGAATACGAGCGGGTGAAGGACGACGGGGGGAGAGGTCGTACTTTACTTACTTCGGCATGACCATCGCCCACTTAGGATCGTAAATGTCGGCGACTGCGAGTGCCATCGGTTATGGGACATCGGAGGCCGGGAGGGCCGCGCTTCGAAAGAGAGATCCTCAGGTGAACGGAAAGCAAACGTCGTATCCGCGCGGAAAGGGCCTGGCGAGAGGGGGCGGGACGGAGCGGGAGGGGGAAGAGAGCGACGAGCCCTCGGGGTTCGGAGCAGCCGGAGAGCTCGTAAATGCCCGAGGAAATTACGCCGGACTCGCCGAAATTACGCCTCGCAAGATTGTAATGCCTCCGTAAAATCGCGAGACGTCCTCGCTGCAACTTGTCGCTACAGCACACCGGCTGCGCGCGTTCGCATCCTCTCCACGCGGGAACGAGAGGAACGTGACGAGCCACGCTACCTGGTGCGCCACGCGGCCGTCGGCGGGCTTTGTGCGTCGTCGTCGCGCCTCCTCCTGCGAAATTCCGATCGAAGCCCGGCCCGAAGAAAAGAACAGGTCGCGAGCGCGAAATTTTAATAATCGACGTTCGACAATTTCGCCGGATTTTCGTGAGCGAACATCGAAGAACGTCGCTCGTTAACTCGCCTAATTGGCTGATTCACTTAAGCCGCAGTCGGCGGCTAAAGTAACCGGGTAACCGAGTTAATACTCCAGATCGGCCGACTCACTTGACTGACTAATAATCTAGCTTGATTGATTAGTTAGGATAATTAGCTAAGTAGAAGCTACGACGGCAGTAGCAACATCGCGAACAGAATCAGCCGACCGTTAGGCAAAACCATCGCGATAACTTAGAATTGGCGAGCCTACCTCACTCGATTAGCATAATCAGAGGGCAAGCCGCGAAGCGGCCGATCGGATCGATCGATCGATCGATCGATAGTTCAACTGCCGAAATGTAGCTCGGAATCTCGGCTCATTGTTAACTCCGGCAGCCCGATCATGGTTAACCCAAACAGACCGGCGCGGCGGCGCGGCGGTACTCTTCGCTAGCCTAATTCCGTCGGCTTTCTACTTAATTAATGCCTCAGATCGCGAGCGCGAGAGCGCGCGTTCGAATATCGATGTAACTTCAACGGTTCTCGCTGAGGAGAGAGAGAGAGAGAGACGTCGCGTGCGCCGCGCAACCGCCTAGTCTTTCCGCGATCATTACAGGCCATTATTCGCCGCGTGCATCGTGGGACGCGCTTCCAATTATTCCATTATTAGCCGGGGAAGCGAGAAAACGCCAGTCAGGAAACAACGCCGCGCTGTCACGCCGCCGACGACGAGTTGCGCAACGCGCGCGCGTTTACACGACTTCCTCGCTCGGGCCTAACGGCGCCGGCGACGACGGCGACGGCGGCGGCTGTTAGCTCCCGTAGTGTACACGTGTCACGCTTCAAGTAAAAAGTAACAGACCCTCCGGGCTCGTGCGCGCACGTCGTATACACATGAACCATGCGGCGCGCTGCTCCTGCAATCTCATCGCGCGCGCGCACGATTCGGAATTGTCGCTCTTCTGCCTCTTCCGCTCGTTGCTTTCACCGGGGAGCGAAACGTCCTAGGAAGCTCCGAATGCTTCTCGATGCTCGACGAGCGATATCAAACGCCGGCGCGCTGGCCGTAATGCTAATGATTACTAAGGTAACAATGTCTCCCCGTGCGGTCGATGATTACGTATCTGCGGCTGAAAGTGACCGAGCCACGTGGGCGATATCCTCGCGTGGAAGCGTTTCGAGTTACTCGATGCTCGTTACTCTCTCTCTCTCTCTCTCTCTCTCTCTCTCTCTCTCTCTCTCTTTATCTCCCCGCTGTTCACCTGGCCCAACTAGCAGCAATAATCGCGCTGGTGCAAGTCGCGTCGCGCAATGCCGCGCCACGCCGCCAGAATAAACGCCGCGCAGGCACGACAGCGTGATACCGTTTGCGCAATATTTTGATTGCTACCTTGCCGCCGGCATAAGTGCAACGGCCGGTGCACGCTTGCCTCGTGATAGGCCAGAGAGAGAGAGAGAGAAAGAGAGAGAGAGAGAGAAAAGGGAGGGGGGATGATTCTGCCGTTCCGGCAGAAGCCCGTTTCTCTCCGTCCGTTCCGTCTTCCTCTTTCCCTCTCTCTTTTTCTCTCTCTCTCTCTCTCTCTCTCTGTCTCTCTTTCTCTCGCGCAGCCGGCCTCGCGTCGTTTATTGTCGACGGATGGAAGAGCGCTTTGCAATTTCGATGATGCACCTTGGAGCCTAGCCGCGCTCCGCTGCTGCGCCGGTCCCAACCGCGCGGGATTCAGACGTAATCGATAGCCCCCCTCCCGCGCCTCAACTCCGACCCCGCTCGCAGCCAAACGATCGCGTACGCTTTATGCCGACCCGGCGGAAGCCCTCGATACAAAGTCGATTACGAGGTAGAGTGTACGATCGACACACACCGTAGGTAGCGTCAGCCGAGACTCGGTGATTCGGATTCCTCGCAGTTCCGCTTCGCTCCGTTTTCGTGTAATCGAGTGACGCGCCGTCGAATCTATACGTTCTCTCTAATTTCTGTTGCCTTTTCCTTTCCTCCCCGCCGCTCTCTACCACCTCCAGTACTACCACCACCACCACCACCACCACCACCACCACCGCTACAACCACTGTATCCCTTTGAAAAATCGCCGGCAGATTCGCGTTTTCGCGGACAATCAAGCGACGAAATGCACCAGCACGCGGCCGGTGCTGTCCGATTCGAGCAGCATTATGATCGTGTTTTCAGCGGGGAAACGTGTGTCCTGCATTCGCGATAAATGTTTATCTATTTATTCGGAGCCTCTCTCTCTCTCTCCCTCTCCCTCCCTCTCTCTCTCTCTCTCTCTCTCTCTCTCTCTCTCTCTCTCCCTCTCTCTCAGTCCGGCCGTTTGGGCTGGTTCTCGCTAAAGCAGCCGCTGCACCAACCAGACTGGCGGCGATGCATTATTACGTCGGCGCCGCTCGAAATGAATTTTTAATAATTGCACCCAACTTGCTTCGCTGTCTGTCTCTCTTTCCAACTCTGTTTCTCCTCCCCCTGTCCGACCCTCTCCTCTTTCTCTCTCTTTCTCTCTCTCTCTCTCTCTCTCTCTATTTCTCTCTCTCTCTCTCTCTCTCTCTCTCTCTCTCTCTCTCTATCCCTCTCTATCCCTCTCTCTCTATCCCTCTCGAGGTCGGTTATGGGTCAGAGAATTTCCTCTTCTTAAGAGTCGACGCGCGAGGATTGTACACATAATAATTAAAAGGTCGCGGTGTCGACGGCAGGTCGACTCGCGGTTCGCGTTGAATAATAAGAGCGCGAGCATCGACGTAGTCTCGAAGAAAGTTTAATGGTCCCCTGCACGAGACTATAAACGTTTCGCGCGAGTTTCGATTATGCAAAGAACACTCTCGTCGTGTGCCGATCGCAGCCTTTACATCCGGCGATTTCGAAGCCGTATTCTGAGCCATTAAATCGGGACCGCGCAATTAGACGCGGGTGCTATAAAGAGAGTCAAACGAGAACATGGGACACGGGTACAATTGATATTTTTAGTCCGGCGTCGGTAACACGGGAGATGCATTATTCAGCTCGCGACAATCGTGAGCGCCGAGGACGTAAAAATATTTTTCTTAACGACGTGGAAATCGCGTGGTTAAGATTATTCCGCGTTTAAGGGAAGTACCGGCCAGCTCTAATCACGGTGTTCAAACGGGACCTTTGACGTTTATTTCTCCAATCCGGGCTCTTTGTACGGACGTTCGATGCGCGTTACCTAATCCATTAACTAAACCGACGACGGCAAGATCGACGAGTCAACGACGCTTTTCCCGGATAAACAAAGGTAAAAGCCGGATGACGGGAGAACAGACGAGAGGGTTCGACAAGGGCTGCACGGGCCCGTCGTTCGCACGCACATCCTCGAGCACTCGGGCCTCAGCAACAGTCAGCAACAATGATGGCGAACTAGACGAACGGATGGGCAAACGGGCGGACGGACGACGGTCGGTCGGTCGGTCGGTCGGTCGGTCGGTCGAAGGTGAGAGAGAGAGGCGAGTTTAGCCGCAAATTATCGCTGCGCCGGGGCGATAATGGAAATCCGATTGAAGCCATCCATTTGCAACGCGTTATGGTGGCTGTTTGGTATTTTAATTGGGAAATCGCAATTAACCCGGCCGGCCGTATGATCGTTTAGACCCACGACGCTGACCGAGTCGCCGAAATCTCTTCACACGAGCCCGAAATATCGCCCGGGAATTCGCACCGACGGGAACGCAAACGCGAGCGCGGCGCGGTCGTCGCTTTTTGCGATTGCGGCTTGCTCTCGCGACGAAAGGAAAAATTACGGGCATTTCGCTCAGGTGAGTTCCGTGAAAATTTTTCGCCGGGACTTATCTAAATTTCACGGCTTACGGCCACTTGCCGCGATGAGCGCACCTTCGTGTGTAACGTGAAGGTAAACCGAGCAGAGGGACAGAGAGAAAAAGAGAGAGAGAGAGAGAAAAAGAATGTTCATTCCGTTTGAATAAACTCGAGGAAAAAAGACCAAAAAGATGAGCGTTTAATTTTTGAATTAAATTAATTCGTAGATTAATGCAATTGTCTGATCGTCACGGCGCTTGAAAAATCACGCGGGATGTCGCGGGACTACGATCGCAGATCTCCCTTCTTGCGTCCGCCGCGCCGGTCGAATTCCGAGAGAACGCATCGTCGGGTGAAACCTCAGCTTCCGACGACGGGAAACTTTTATTCCACGTGACAATCTCCGTCGTCTTAAAAGACCGAGCGCTCTCGTGACACTTATTTCGGCTGACTGACTTAACTCGTTTAGCCGGAGGTCGGGCGGATGACGGTATTATTCGCGTGGACGACGTGAAAAATTTTCGTCAAAGGAGTTGTATACAGCGACGCGCTGTCGGCATCGACGAGCACTTTTAACGGCCGAACTTCGATCCCTCCCGCGAGAGAGGCTTTCTCTCGTCGACGAGAGACGACGGCGTCTTCCCGGCGGACGTTTTAATTGGAAAATTGTAATTGGCTCTGTCCGCTTCTACAGGAGTCTGCCGTGGTGTCCTCGGCGAACCCGGGGATTCCCCGCCGACGTCCTCGGGGACGATCGGGTGCGCTCTCATGTTTACCTTCTCTCGCCTATCTTTTCGCGCTCGGGTTCTTTCCTTCATCCTCTCTCTCTCTCTCTCTCTCTCTCTCTCTCTCTCTCTCTCTCTCTCTCTCTCTACTTAGCGTACACATTCTGCCCAGCCAGGATTGCCTGATAACATTGAGTCCTAGACCTGACGTACACATTATTCCGGTAGCGACTAGCGACGCTCGTCGATATCTTAATTATTCAAAAGCCTCGTTTGATAGCTAATGGTCTTACTTTTCTCAGTTACGATTACGGGTTGCACCACGTCAATCTTTTCCTTTTCATCTATATCATAGGCGACATTTTTCCACAGCTGGGTATCTACGACCGAGTTGTAACCGGGTCATTGCTAAAGGTAACGACTGGTAAAGAATAAATGGTGATAAAAAGTTCGAGTTCGGTCTACCGAGAGAATAAAGTTCGCGCGACGGAAAATATCACGTCGCGCAAAGATTGATATGTCGTTTGCTAGATTTGGATATTTCGAGCAGCTCTTTCTCTCTCTCTCTCTCTCTCTCTCTCTCTCTCTCTCTCCCCCTCTCTCTCTAATTCCGAATATTTATATCTTCTTATTTTTAAATGGAATTTTTAATGAAATCGAGACGTGTGTGAGTGCGTGTGTGCGCGTGCGGATGAAAATGGAAGCAGGGAGAAACGGAAGCGCTCTCTCTCTCTCTCTCTCTCTCTCTCTCCGTCTCCTTTTGTCAACGTTACATAAATAATAAAACTTTCAATCGCCTCCACACTGCTTCTCTCGTCCTTCCGACCCCTCGCTCCGAATCGTCCGTAAACGCGCGTCTGCCTGCTATAATCGAGTCTCGTTCTCGAGCACCGAAAACGGAAAGCCCTTTTTACCGGGGAGCACGCCCGGTATACCGGCTTCAACTCTTAATTGGCGAATGGTAATTGGACACGCGGAAACAGCCGGCCATAGAATCCTTTGACTCGCGACCGGTCTGTGCGCCGTCAACCGGAAGAAAGAAATCAAGAGAAAGGGTGAGCGCGGGGCGGCGGAAGAGAGTTCGAGAGCGAAAGAGGCGGCGGGAGGAACATGGGGCGGGGAGAGGGGGGGATCGAATAGTTTATCGCGCGTTGAGATTAAGTAGCGGCACGCGAGGAAAATAGCGGCGCGAGCTCGAAGATAAAGCCCAGGCCGGTCCAGAACGCGATCGTAATTCCAGCCTAATTGTAATTTAAACGACCAACACGAAGAATCGCGCGTCGCCCGCTCGAGGTAGGCTTCTCGTCGGATAAATACGCACTACGGATCCCGAGAAGTCGCGTGAGAGAGAAGGAAGGTTCTATCTGTTATTCGCGAGAATATACCTGCGTATCTCGTTCTTATATGTAGTCACCTTCTTCAGCTACATGTAATATCGAAAAAGACGTCGCGCGCGCGCGCGCGCGCGCGTGAGAGAGAATCTATTACGACTGTTACGACTAGCAATCCTCGACAGACCGACGCGTGCGAGCGAGAGACATCGCGATTACGTTTTTTGCGGTTTACGCAATCCGCGCTTCGTCCTCGCGATAGAAACCGCCCGAGTCGACGAGATCTCGGCTCCACCGCATTCGTCCCGCGCGGATTCCGTCGCGATGGAATCGTCCGATCGAGAAACGTCTCGAGGGACAATGTCGTGCGAGCTATTGCGCTATCTTGACAGCGCACAGCATTTTCCGTGAAAAAAAAATGCCGCGCGTCGAGTGACCACTTATTGTCTCAAGGTAAGACAATAGCTCGAATGTAGCGTCCTCCAAGTCGCGACGGAATTTGTGGGAAGGGGTGCTGGTGCGTTAAATTTCGACCAGGATTCGCCTCGCGACACACAGGCAGATATACACATCCGCCTCGTTGCATATATGCGCGCGGGGATTACGTGTGTCTGGCGCGCGAAAATCCGCGCGCGAATCTCGCGGGGCGCGTCAACAGTCGCGAGAGCAAAGTCAGGGTGGAGGAGGGCGCGAATTACGGACGCTAACGCGATTTCTCGGTGTCGGCGCGAAAGATAATTCGCTCGAAACGATTCTCTTCTCTATCTCCCGGCGGAGGGCGCGAGATCACACCGCCTTCGGCGCCTTAATTGGAAAATGCTAATTAGCATCCAACCCCGCCGCGATATTCCCTTTCGAGCGAGTTCGCTTTCTGAAACCCACACCCTTCCGGCCCTCCTTCTCTTCCTCCTCCCTCTCCTCCTTCTCGCGCTCTTCTACCTTTCGCTCTCTCCAGTTCTCTCGTTCTCTCTCTCTCTCTCTCTCTCTCTCTCTCTCTCTCTCGGTCCCTTCTCTTTCCCTCTACTCGCACCTCCGACGCGCCCTTTGCTTCCACCACTCGCGCCCTCCTTCATTTTCGGGGACGAAATTGAACCTCGCGGGTGGAAATTCTAGTTTGTCTACCGTCTCCTCCCTGCGGAACGAGCGGCCAAGCCGCGACATCGTAGACGGGATCGATATTGCAAAAATCCGTGTAGCGAGCGCGGTTTACGAGGTTAAGGGGGAGAGAGAAAAAGCGAACGGAATCCGATTTCACGATGGCGATGCGGCAAAGCGCGTTCTCGGATTAAGAAAGCTTCCATTGCAATTTTACAATTACGCTCTTTCACGTTTGAGAGTCTGCCTATTCGTCGTGTTTCTCGTTTCAGCGCATTTGCCTGCGCTGGGAAGAATCGCAGCAGCGCTTTCTTATCTTGTCGCACATTGTCGCGGACTTGGTCTTTAATCTCGACGATGGAAGGAATCGAATAATCCGAGACGTCAAACGATTTTTATCTCTCGCCCTTAAATCTCTCGCATACAACCGCGTGACAAATTGCTTGATAAATTATTACGTAACGAAAATTACGAATAACTAATGTCAAGACGATGTATGATGTTTAACCAGAGAAGCAAGATATATTTTTAGTCGCTCGTTAGACAAGGGCGGAGGTAAATTGTAACTTTATTAACCCCTGACCTCATGACATTTTTATATGTTTATATTTAAATCCGTACACGTCAGATTTTATGACGTGCTCGTGTATTCTCGTCCACTGCGGGACATTTATTGTATAATACATAATTATATATGTATGTGTGAAAGTAGCCAAAGAGCAAATTAAGATACCGTCGATGACTTTTTCAGCAGCGTGTAACGTCGCAAAAATTGTGCGCAGAAATCTTTCACGACGATCGTTGAGCTTTATAAATATATACGATCGAATCAGAGCTCTAGATTAGAGCTCTCGTCCCCTATATTTTACCCCCGTCTTCCGGACCTGAAGATTGCCGGGATTAAAGAGGTCGTATTTGACTCGGTAGCCGCAAGGATTCGCGTAAACACCACCGCGAGCACACCACCGCTGCGTTTTCACGTTCAAACACCTCGGAGAGACCGGCGGTATCGCGGCTATCCATTCGTGACCCGCAAACGACTGCGAAAAAACGCCCGCCGGAAGGACCCGGGAAATTATGCAATTTAACGACGTATTCGCGCGAGTAATCCGAGTTAAGTCGAACGCCGCGGCGATTAAACAGCCCGAGAGGGAAACCTGTCCCGACTTTAATCCGCCGCGATTTTTGTCGCCGCGCCGCGACTTACCACGAGAAACGCCGCCGCACTTGGCGCGCACAATGTAAGTTTCGCCCGATGCGATTTCTACGCGAACGAGAGCGAGCCTCGGCGCACGAATAAAAGCGACCGCGCCTGAAATTTCGCGACGATGATTCTCACTACTCGGTCGGGGATGAATCATTGTCCGCGGCTTCGGTGTTAATCGGATGTCAATCGGCGCATTACGATGATTGCCCGGGTTACAAATACAAAGCAGCCCCGTGTTACATCCGCGATGTTGATTAATCGCGCTGACGGAAGGAAGAGCGGGCTCTCGGACGCTTCGGATCGACGACGTGAGAAAAATTCAAGCGTCACGTCACGAGACGCTTCGGACGTTGACAGTCGCGGGCGTGTGATAAATCCGCGATACCGCGCTTTGTCAAACGACCACGCCGTCGCAAAATCTGGATAATTTCTTAGGCAGTCCCGCGTCGCGCGCTCCGAGGTAATTCGCGATTATGATAGCTCGGCAGACTCGGCTTGCAAATTGAACGCGCTCACGTGGTCTGATGTGATAACGGCGATGCGATAATGTTCAGTTTTATTGTGCCACTGTCGTCGCACCTTATAATTGCGATGTGTCGCGCAATAAAAACTACAAGACCGGGACAAGCTTCGACAGCTAATTGGCACTTGCCGGCTGAAATGTTTGCGCAATCCGCAGCGCGAAATGCGCCGCTTAATTATGTATGTGGCGATTAGCGGTCGAAATCAGACGACGGCGACGTGCAAGAAAACGGACAAATTAATCTTCACGTAATCGGAACTGAACGGCTTTTCCATAAAAGACGCCACAATCTATATCGGGCGGATTTCCAAAGTCTCTTTTCAAAGCAAGAAAATACTTCCCCTCCCAGCGCTGATCGTCTTTTGTATCGCAACAACGGCCAACTACAATCGGTTTAATCGATTGAACCGCCGTTAAGCTTGAACGCGAAGATGTAATATTAACCGCGACGGTCCGCGCTCGCCGACGCCCGGACTGTCGCAAAAAATTAATAATCTCCGATTCTCTCGTCCCGTGGAATATTTCCAAGACACAAAGGCGGCTTGAAAAAAATGCCGTCGGCTAAAAATAATCAACGCTCCCTTTTCGCACGACGTAAATGCAATTCAGGATCGTCGTCGACGGCGACGACGACGGCGGCGGCTCGTGTGTCGTGTGTTTCGCAACGGCTGACCACTGTAGCCGCGTACTACAAGAAGTCCTGCGATTACGTCACGGTGTAACCTAAGACAAATGAAACGACCGGCAGTTGCGTGCGCGATACAACGCGCCGAAAGCTGTCGTCATCGTTGCGCTTAAGGCAACAGCAGCGCGGCTTTTATATGCGCCCGTATAAGCGCCCGAGTGCGCGGGGCGCTAAAGCGAGTGTCGCGCGAGCGCGCTTTACAACGTACGCGTACATTTATTACAGCGCAAGACAGGCGTGTCAAACTCGCTTCGACCGCCTGCCTGCCGCGCGAGCGAGCGAGCGAGCGAGCGAGCGAGCGGGCGAGCAACTTCGCGCCGCGTCGAACTCGTTCGATAACATTGCAAGAATTGCGTGCGGCGACGTAAATAAATAACGAAATCGCGGGAGAATCCTCCTCCTCCTTCTCTTCACCCACGGCGATCCCGTCGAGCAAAGAAAAGCGGCGACTCGGCGACCTGAGAGACGATCATTCGCGCGCGCCGCTTAGGTCGTCGCGAGTTTGAATTAGCGTGAAAGGATTAAACGCATGTAAATTTATGCGCGCGAAGGCCAGTCGCGATAATCGCCCGGGGAGCTCGCGGAATTAACGTCACCCATTGACTCCTGCTTGATGTATTTTTTGCACAGATGACCGGTTCCTTTTTGCGCGGCCGACGCGCGCTCGCTACGACCGCGCCGCGCGATGTAACTGCATGTCCTCGCTGAGAGTCCTTTACGTAACGCGCCTCTCTCTCTCTCTCTCTCTGTCTTTTCTCTTATGAGAGATCGTACGGGATAAATAACGGTATGAATTCATGCAGGACGAGCGTGCATTATGCGAGTCCAGTTGTCAATGGTAAGTGAAACCGTTCAGGCTGTACGCGTTATCTGCCTTAAACGCAGTGCCTCTTCACGCAACGCGTGTGCGCAATTTAAGCGCGACTGAACTCGTCGACGAGAGACCTCTCTCTCTCTCTCTCTCTCTCTCTCTCTCTCTCTCTCTCTCTCCGATTGTCCCTTTTACTTTTACCGTTCTGACTATCGCGATTCGCGTGGTTTTCCTCCGCCATTTAGTGACAACGTGACGAATTTTCCGAAATGCCCGAGATTATCCGTCCGATGAAATACTCGTCCGAATAAGCCGGGCGCGTACGAGCTCATCGGAGCTCAGGTGTCACGTATAAATTCTTCTTACATGGTCATCTCTAATTAAAGTTGTTGGAAAGTTAAAGTCACTGCTCGAAATAAGCGATGGGCCCGTCTATTTAAAGCCTGAGTCCAAAAAGACGGGACGGGAATAATAGGATTCCGCTCGCCGTGTAACTCATAATCGATTTTTCCCCGGTGAATTTAATTAGAGGCTTAATTAGCGCGCTGTTTTACATTGGAGATTAAAGGACCTTGACGAATTAAGCTTCAAAAATGCAAATGAGTACTGGAACTCTATCACCCCGTTAATTCGAAGTAAACTTCAGCGAGAGGAGACTTCAATTCTTGAGATTTAATCAATATTAATTACATGCGACTTGACAAGCGGCAAATTATCGCGCATCGCGGTGAATACAAGCGCGTGCGCGTGAAAAATTCTCGCCGAAGGTGCGTCGAGGGTCCTTCCAGCTCCAAAGAGAGAGAGAGAGAGAGAGAGAGAGAGAGAGAGAGAGAGAGAGACAAGGTACCTTGCCTCGAAGGCTACTACACGCCGCTACAGTTATCTAACAAAGACGTCGTTCTCGATCGACCGCGCCACGCTCGGTTTTGCCGAGTCTCTCCCGCGAAAATCGTCGCGGCGCTTTCGTTTCCACCTCGAGGCCCGATCGCGCGCGGTCAAAACATCGCGGTCAAGCCGGGAACCCCAATAATCCCGCAACTACGTGATGGCACTTTGGAAACGTCCTGTACAGGTGTACACGTTCGTCGGAAACCCGGGCGACGTGTACAGACACATACATATGCAGAGGCGGTTACGCGACGCCAATGTACACACCGGTAACGTACTCTCGACCCTCCCTCTCTGCCTCATTGATTACGCTCGAATATTTCAAGCTTTAACAGATGAGACAAGAGAAGATTTGTGAGACGACGATACCGAGGGACGCGCTCGATAGGGAAACGCGAAGCACGAAGGTAGAGATACCGAGAGAGGAATAAAGATGGAGAGACACGCAAAGAGAAAGAGAAAGAGAGAGAGAGGGAGAGGGGGGGAGACAAGAAAATACTTCTCATGCCGGGCGTGTCTCTTCCACACACACATTGAGACGAGTATTAAAATGTCAAGGATATAATGTAACGAAAAATAAATAATACGAGGTACGTCGTGCGGCAGTTTGCAAAAATCGAGTTGCAAGTTTGAGCTATGAATTGCGACGAGTAAATCGATGATTTGTTCGTTCAAATACATCGGATAAAAGGATCAAACCGACGCGGTATTGTATGAAATCAAACACAGATCACCATACGTATCTCAAACGCGGTTATAAAAAGCTTCAAACTATCCGCGTCCAACATCCTAACAAACAGAGATCGCTCCTCGAGTGAAGTACAAGGAGAGGGAATGTAGAGGAGAGAGAGAGAGAGAGAGAGAGAGAGTCGCCGAGTGACGGATAGAGAAGAGAGACGGCTAGGGGACAGAGCGAGCGGGAGGGGGAGTACCTATATGCACAGGCTCGCATAATCCTACCAGTTCACGTACAGGGTGTTCGTGATTATCCGACATCCTGAACAAGCAATTTCTCATGGTCACTCGAGAACCCGTTGGTAATCTCCCAGCCACTCGGCGCTAACGTACGACGCCGCGACAAAGGGATTCTCCAAATTTCTCTTCTCGACAAGGAGAGCCCAGGACTGTCTCACGATATCAACGGCAACACGTCAACACGGACCAACAGCGAAATTCGATCCTGACCGGAATCTGTGTACATACGCGCGAGACGACGCGACGTCGTCCTCGCGGACTCCTCGAGAGTTCGGAAAGCGTCGGCAATATGTTCGGCCCGATTGCGCGACAACTCGGGTGGTTACAAACGGACACGGACGTGAGGATGGAGGCAACGTTCGCGTCGTTTCGACACCGAAATACAGCAGATATGAATCTCTTTAAAGTCCGTGTTCATTCTTCTTCTCCTTTCTTTTTTCAAATCGGCTTTTCTCTCGCTCTCATTACGTCATCGTAAAATCCCCGGGGGCTACTCGGCTATGAGCGCGACGCGCGTCAACAGATATAAGATATTTATCGATGATGGGGATCTATCAATTATCTGTGTCAAACGTCAAAGTTCCATTAGCCGCCGCTTTTCGAACAGACCACGCGGCAGCTCTCGCTCGTCCGCGATGCGTCCGCGTCTGTGCGAGCCGCGAAATGGATGAGCGCGTAATTGAGCGGGTTTAACGCGCGTTAAAGAAATCCTCGCCGATGGGTGACGGGTGGAGCGGCAGTTGACAACGATGTTGTCGCGCGGCTCGGCGAGTGTACGGTAATTATATCCATCGAACACGGCCGCGACGAGAGAAATATTATCGCGGTTGTACATCGCGGTGGGGGGGCGTCGCGTGCTGCGCCGCGAAAAATCAAGGGAACGAGATTACTTCTCGTCCGTCCGTCGGGCCGAACGAGCCGGCTTCTTTTTCACCGCGACCTTAGATCAACAGCATTAATTAAATTTCCGGCGAAAATTTAATTTACATAATTCCCGATTGAATCCCAACCCCGATCGAGCAGTCGCTCTCTCTCTCTCTCTCTCTCTCTCTCTCTCTCTCTCTCTCTCTCTCTCTCTCTCTTGCCGGAAGCAAAAACGGAGATTTAATTAAAAAACGTTATTCCTCTTTCCCCGCGAAAGAATACGAGAGAAGGAGAGAGAAAGAAAAAGAGAGAATCCGTTCTCTCTCTCTCTCTCTCTCTCTCTCTCCCTCTCTTTTCTCTTTATCTTTCTCTCGATTCGCCTCCCCTGCCGAGCGACTTACTATTCATTTCGCGTGGCAACAGCAATCTCCCGCTACGACGCACGTCTCATCAGCGTTCACGGGTTAAGTACGCGATGCGATCGCCCGCGAGATCGCCGCGATCGGCAGGTAGTCTCGGCATTTTCCCGGGGTCACCCTGTACAAGGTAGGAGGGGGGGGAGGGGGCCTCACTCACGAAGTAGCCGCTGGAAGAAGGGATGGGACGGTGCGGCTGGCGGGTGGCAGAGGACGAGGGGGGGCTTTGTCGTGGTCGGGCCTTTAGGATCGAGTCCCACGCGTTCCCAGACATTCCAGCTAGTAATTGCAGCCTGCCGCCTCCTATCTCGTCGACGTTGGCTCGCTTCTGAGCCAGTCCTCGGTCTCTCCTTCGCTCTTCCAAGGTAGCCTCCACCTCCCTCCTCTCATCCTCTCACTCGTACTTTCCTTCCCTCTCTCTCTCTCTCTCTCTCTCTCTCTCTGTCTTTCTCTCTCAGTCTCTCTTTCCCCGGTAACACGCCTGCCCTCTGCTCTTCGGCATTGCCCTTTCCCTCGCGATTCTTTGCATCGTGATGCTGCCGTGGCTGCTGATGCCGATGCTGCCGCCGTTGCTCGTGTTGCTCCTCCTCTACCGGCATCACCTCCTCCACCTCGCCCTCGCCCTCGCCTCTCCGTCGCGCTGCTACGACCGCTCGTTAGTACCGGGAAAAGCGCGCGCGGAGAGTACCCCAGGTATCCGCGGTGCCCCTGAGAGAGCATCGGTCTCGGGAATCGGCGCGCTCATGAAACGAGCGCGCATCAAAGGACGCGCTCGCAATGGGAATAGACGCGAGAGATCTTGCGACGACGACGAAGACGAAGACGAAGACGAAGACGAAGACGAAGACGAAGACGACGACGACGACGAGCCAGGCAGTCGGGAGTAAACAGCGCGGTAGGTAGCCGGTTTGATGGCCGCTGCGTTGTCGAGCGCGCGCGGCACGGCGCAGCGCGCCGACGAAGAGTGAGTATCAATCTCGCTTCTCGCGAGACGACGGTAAACGAGAAGATCGCGCGGCCCGCGGGGGGAAAAATCGCGACGAACGCTTACAAATTATCGCGATTAGCTGCTCGCGCCGCGGTAGGTTGATCGCTCACGCGGAGGCTCGCGCGAAAAAATCAGCGGCGAGCATGTATTAACGAGACACGCGCGCTAAAGCAGCCAGCGTGTTGCAGACGAATGGCCGCGATATCGCCGCTTCTCCGCTGAGCGGCGAATTCACGGGAGACGCGGGGGGCGGCGGCCCAGCGCGCTGGAGGAACCGAGGCGCGGCGTTTCAATCCGAACGCGAAGAGACATGCGGAATATATCGGCGACCGCGCTTGTTTCGGCCAACGCGTACAAGCCCGTTACGAGGACGAATCTAGCTTTGGATCGCTTCCAAACGTGCTTATCGTTTGATTAACCGTCTTACCTCTTCGGCTCACACCGTATCGGCGAGGGGCGAGGGGGGACAGGGAACCGGGGTCGAAACGGCCGTGTCGTATTGGTGTCTCTTAGCCAAATACGCGACACGCTCACTCTACTCTGTTGTCCTATCCTGCGATGTCTGCCCCCCCCCTCTCTCTCTCTCTCTCTCTCCGTTACTTCGGTATCGTATCACGATAAATCACAGCGGAATCGCCCGCTATATTGACCGGCGATATAAATATATGTTTAACAATCGCACGATCACTTCGCGATACTTCGTATCGCGCGCCGCGAAACATTGTATCGAATATCCGTCGGCAAGATAATAGAAGTTAATTAATCTCGACAATCGTGCATCAATTAAATGTCCATGCGCACTCTCGTATCTCGCGTTTCATCAAATCAGATGATTACACGGGAGCACGCACGTTCGGCCGAACGGCGCTGTTTCGCCGATCGAGCCTGCTTCTCCTAGTCCGCCTAATCGATATATATTTCGATATCGCGCGAACGTTTTCTCTTCTCACTTGGCCGGCTAATCCTCTCCCCTCCGTTCCCTGCTGGAAACCAGTTGGAATGCTGGCGAGGAAGCGTCCTCTCGAACAATTTCCACGTTCTGACCGTACACTGTATCCCCCCCCCCTTCCCGTCCACCCTCGTCGTCCCGATCCTTTTCGTCGACCGACGATCTCGCGCGGCGATCTTCGATCCCTTCTCCCCTCCCTCCCTCCCTCCCACCGGTTTCCCTCGTCATTCGCCTTCGCTCTGTCTACGAACAACAGCGTGTGCTTCTCTTCGGTGGCTCTCTTTCATTGGCCGCGCTCCAACACGACTCGGACGCTCAGGGAGAAGACGCGGAGTCACTTCGGTGGTCGCTTCTTCGACCGGTCGGCGCGCTCTTCCGCGTGGGAACGCGATTGGCAACGATGCCGAGACAAGAGGCCGGCGATTTTCGCGAGCTCACCTCTCGCGAGCGATATCGCGGCCGGAAATGCGCGTGACGAACGGTTTAACCGCGAATCGCGTTTTTATCGTCGCTAGCCGAAGAAGGAGAGACACAGCGGAGAGGTGCTCCTTTCTACATCCGCGGACTCTCGGCGAACGGAAGCGAGAAGGTTCAAGCGTCGATTTCGCGCACGTTCGCAGGCGACAATCCGTGTCCGGAGTTAACGAGAAGGAACCCCGCCGGCTCGCTTCATGCAACACTGCGGAGGGAAGCGATGAGAAAACCGACTCGCCGTGCGCGCGCCCACTTTTGCTCATTTCCGATTCGGAACTTTCGCGCAACGAATTGGATTAACGTCCGATTCGAAAGTTTTCTGCCAGACGCAGAGATAGACGCGGACCCTCATATCTCGCGCGTAGCTCCCGGCTACTCGCGAGCAACAACCGCGAAATGTTAGACCGTTTCGAAACGAGAATTTCAATCTCACGTCTGGGCGCGGGATTCCTTGCGAAGCACGCGAAGGGACGCTTATTAAAAATTGTTTCTTCTTCCGTGGAATTCTTACGGAAAATACAGCCCGAAATATGAGCCACTTTATCTCCGCGCCGTATACAAGCACGCCGGCTACTCCCCAATCCTACTGTTTAACTCGTCCCTATCGAAGCCAAGAGCAAGGAAGGGAGGGAGGAAGAGAGAGAGAGAGAGAGAGAGAGAGAACTCGGAATAGCTCTGTACGTATCTTTAAAAACAATTTCTCGCGATCAAGCCGGCCGGCGGGAACGCGGCCATTACGAACCGTTCACAACGTCTTGTCGGACGAGATTTCAGCGGTCGAACCACAGTTGAAAAAATATGCAGCATTCGAATATCCCGTGCGTCACGTCGGTACGGTTTACGCAGGTCTCGGGTATTGGAAAGAGAAATGCCGCGAAATGAAATACGAAATGAAAGGATAGCACGACTACAAAGTGGGAAAAGAGATCGCGAGGCTGCCGCAGGATGAGAGAGCGCGTTATCAAGAGCCCGGGATGTATCGGGAGTATTCTTCGGGACTCGCGACGAGCTACACGGCGGGGCCAATTCATATTTCCGCAATAGAACGCTCGAGAGGTCGCGTTCCAGCCGTGTGTGCGCGCGCGCGGTTCGCTGGAAGGATAAATGCTCCAGGCTGCGCCGGCAGGAACACGCGCTACTCGCGCAGTTTCGCGTGGTGCGCGACGTCGCATGCGGCATCGCGATTAAAACTGCCATCGTCAGACGTTATTACAAACATTAGCGCCTAATTGACGTTGGAAATGTTTCGGGTCTAATTGCCGACGCGCGCTCGCGCGGGCGACGAGTTCCATCATGGTCCTGGAAACGCATTCGCATTCGCATCCGCGCCCGCACCCGCCGCCCGCCGGTGCACGGCGTGTAACTGCGCCGGGCGAAGTGGACGAATGAATGTTTTACGCGTGAAAAAAGAAGCGGCGCAATTGCGCGCAACACGCGACTTTCGTGTTCCGTAGCTTTCTAGGCCGGCAGTTAAGAAACAATAAAACGGCATTAAAACGTCGCGTTTCTGCCGGCCGCACCGCTCCTCCACTCAGCGAATTGCAAAAATGCCACGGATAATTTCTAAGCCCGGCCATTATTGCCGACGGCAATCTCTCTCTCTCTCTCTCTCTCTCTCTCGATCTCTCTCTCTCTCTCTCTCTCTATCTGCGCGCGCGAAAAAAGCGAATCAGATTAGATTCGGGCGAGAGAACGGGAGAGACGGCGGCGGAGAGAATCGCGATTCGCCGTGGCGTCTGATGAAGCGTCAGCGAAAATCAGCGTTGGGATCGGAAGATCCAGTGCACAGCGAGCTGACCGATGAAACGTTGCACCGTATCGCGCAATATTGAAGTGCCATCTTAAGGGACAACGAAAATTCCGCGAATGGATTTACGCACTTTCTCGCTCTCTCTCTCTCTCTCACCTGTGACGAGTCCATCGCGTAAAAGCGACGTAACACTCGGCGAGTACCGAGTAGTTTGATACAGTTAGGTGAGGACACAAAAGGAAAAGGACCTCCACGCGAAGAGCACACGACGAGAAGCGCAAGACAGAGTATAAAATTATCGTTAAATTCATTTCCTCCCGCGGACGTAATATATAGAATGGCTCTCGGACAGCGATACCGGCCGAGAAGAAGATATTTCCGACGCGATACAGTCGATGGCAGGAGTTATCCGTTCAATAAATCTCACTAAGGATGTATCGGCGAGAGTCCCCCTCCCAAGGGAGACGACAGTACGTACAAAAGTCTGAAAAGAGGAAGAGAGACGGAGGTGCAGCGACGGCAAGCCGGATTGCCCCCAGGATCGAATTCGTCAAGCCGTAGACCCGATAAATCTCGACTATCGAGAAGTCCAGCCCGGCGGACCCCTACGGACTGCGGTCCCGGGACTCCCCTCGTCGTCGTCGTCGTCGTCGTCGTCGTCGTCGTCGTCGTCGTCGTCGCGCGCGAATCGACGACGACGGACTTATAAATCCCGACGTTTAACGCGAGAGAAGGCACAACGCTCTCGAAGGAGTGGGAAGGGAAATAATCCCGCGGGACTCCAACGACATTTTTTCTTCCTCCCTGCCCCCTCCCTCTCTCTCCCTTGGTAATCTCTCGCGTCGAAATTTATTACGAGCGGGGAACGGCCAGATTCGACGTTGTCGAAGCCTGAGAAGCTCGCGCCCCCGATAAATCACGGGGCGGGATAAATAACGGTGACGCGAGCCGCTCTCTCGCGTATTTAACGCGCGGAACGCTGCGCGACGACGTCATCGGCCGGTGGGGGGCAGAATATCGGTCGACTTCTACATTACTGACTGGGTGGCACGGTTGATCAATTAGAGGGACGATGAAGTCGTGCTTGAATCGTGATTTGCTGAATATCAGGGCGTTTCGGTGTGGGAGCGATGCGGGTGCAATCGGAAGCTCCCGTGAAACAATGAAACGAGCGCTATTTGTAGAGTTATTATCGGAATGTGTGAAATATACAGCGTATTCGTAACTTGCATTAACCTCCACCCGGCGGGCACGTTGTACGGTTTTTTTTTCCACGACACGGCTGTGTCGCAGGAGTTGCGTTTTCAAAAACGCGCCCCATCTACGCTACATCGCGGCTTTCCAAAGTTATCGTTCCATATTGTCTTTAAAGCGACCGACTTGACGAAACTCTCGCGCGCGCGCGATATATATTAGTATTAAAAAGTCAAGGAGAGGAGGAGGAAATAACGCTATAGAGCAATAGAGCGTGCAGAAATTGATCCGGCTAAAAATTTTCCGACTTGGATACGCGCGCGCACGCGCGGCCGTATGGCTGCGCGGAAAATGCTCGAGTTTCGCACTTTCCCCGTTCGTTGAAAAAAGCGACCTACTCCCCAACGAGTGGCATATCGTCCAGTCGTTTTTCCTCGAGGCCGAAGTGAAACCTAATCGAATAGTGATCGCCGTCCCCGAACAACGACGCGCCGTCCGGAACACACGTTCGCCGTCTAGCGCTCCCACCCCCGCGTCGTCCCTTTTCACCCTGACCACCGGCACCCCTCGTCGCCCCGGCGCCTTCGGGCCGCCGCCCCCCTCCAGGGGGTGCTCCGAATATCGATTCGTCGGACATTACCGTGTAGCCGCCGCTGGAAAACGTTATCGACGAAGTGTCCGCCCGTTCTCCCCCCTCTTTGCCTCTCTTTCTCTCTCCCTCTCTCTCTCTCTCTCTCTCTCTCTCTCTCTCTCTCTCTCTCTTGCCCTCTTTCGTTGCCTGCCTTTCAGTCAGCTCTCCCTCTCTCGCACTCTGCCCCTCGCTCTCTCGAAATAACGTCAAAATCCGATGGAGCCGCCATTGAGCGCATCGGCCGTTTCGAGTGCAGCGCGCTAATACAGTTACGAATTTACAACCATGTATATATATGTGTGAGCGAGGAGTGGAGGTCGACGGCGGGTATGCAACGGCGTTCGTTCGTGGCGCGAGTAATATTCGGCGTTACAACGCGAGAGCGAGTTTCTGTAACGCTATTGATTCGCCTGGGAATCGTCGGTAACATCGTGGTGTGTTCGGCCAATGGGAGACGCGGGATTCGCGCGACGACGTGTAACGATATTGTTTTTCGAGGGGCGCGCGCTTTCTGTCCTTCTCTCTCACCCTCATCCTCTTTCTCTTCCCCTTGTGCTCTCGCCCTCTCTAGTCGCCCTGTCCCCCCCCCTCTCTCTCTCTCTCTCTCTCTCTCCAGCATCTTCCCTGAAAACACGACGGAATTCGACGACGAGAGGCATCGAGTTGGTTCATTTCGCCTCCACTTCAGCCTGCCTTTCAAGTCTGGAGATGTATGTGAAATGTAAATACGGAACGTGTCCCAAAACTGTCGCGACTCGTCTGCGAACTTTTCTTCGAAAATCGATTCTTTTATCGGAAAGGAGATTCTTTAACGAAAGGGTCAAAGCGAAAGAAGTACAGGTGGGTCCGCACAACCCGTAACTTTTGGGTCAACTTCACGCGAAGAAAGGGAGGTGCTATAACGAATTATTGTTCAAAATATGTGAACTCTAGTGGCGACAAGAAGTGTCGATGAGAAAGAAAGAGCTTCGTTGCTCATATGCTCATGTTCGTATTTTTCATTTAACTAGCGTGAAAGCTTCAGCGGGAGGGGAGCGTCTTTCGCGTCTTTCGCGAGCAGTAAGGAATTTGTCGATTCAATACATACTAATTCGTCTCGATCCTTTGTTCGAGCGCGCGCATTTGCACCCCAACAATGAACCGAGATTAATCTTCCCTTCGATCCGCCGCGAACACACCCCGGTAGCATAATTACGGACTTCATTGGCCGCCGCTATCGGATTGACATTTAGCGGAGCAAACAATTATGCTTGTCCGCCTGCCGCCCGCTCGCTCTGCTCGCCACCGCCCCCGTGATAAGCTCGGATTCACCCCCCACGCAGATGCTAATTTATAAACATTCCCTCTCTAACGCGAATTTACGCGCACCTCGTAAAAGGGCGTCGACGCACCCTTCGTTAGTTTATTTCGATGCCAAAGTGCAGCGGGACATGCATTGCGAAGTGCATTCGAACGAGTTGACAAAGAAGAGCGACGATTTCGAGAGGGAGGGTGAGAACGTAGCGATGCATTGATAATTTGCGACTTTGTTTCGCGAATTCGTTCGCGACACACGGCTCGACGCCAAGTACGAACGACACAATTAAAATTGCTATGATACGAGGCTTCGGCGTGTTGGTGTATAAATCGGAATCGGACTAATTAATGCATGATAATTTATGATAATTAAATGCTAACCATGTGAGCTGAGCAATCGCAATGTTTTATTAATAAACAGCCGATTGCGTGTTCTTCGCCGACGCGTCTTAATCTCGATGCAAATCTGCCCCGGCACGTATATTGTTTCTTTCTCCATATTAATATCGTTAGTTGTAGCATTATAGATCTTCAGAATCTATCGTTCAAATCGCATAAATCGACATAAACAGCTAAACAGCGCATAAAATAACAACAAAACGCGAATGAATTAATTTGCACCATCGATATGGTGCCTATTGGCGAAGTTCGTTTCCTTTGAAATAAAATGCTGATATTTTTATCTTATTTGTTTCGCGCATTTTTCTCGTGTATTCCCGACCTTTCTGAAACGCTTTTGGTCTGCGAAAAAAAACGATAAACGAAACAAAATTTCGGTAGGGAAATGAGGTGTAAAATTAAAAATTCTCCATAGACGTGAAAAAGGAACGATATAAAATTGTCACAGCTTGTCGCATCGACGTGGAAACAGAGGCACCGAAATGAAAGTTTCGATGTAAAAGAATTTTTAATTAAAATGATAATTTTGTAGAAAATGTAAAAATTCGTCTTCAACGTGTCAATCAGCACACAGAGGGCCGTGTGTGTCATCAGTCGAAGTTCGGTTAATCGAATTTATAGAAATTCGAAAGTTTTAATTCAACCTGGCAACGAGAAGTAAAAAAAAAATAAAAATAAAAGAGACACAACCCAACAATATTTACAAAGATAAAAATTGCACAATCTCGTTAATAATCGCGCGATACACCATCGAGAAATATTTACTCCAAGCTAGAAGAAAAAAAGGTTTTAATCCCTAAATCAAATAATGAGAAGCGAAAACAATTTTCGGCATTCCCTGAAATTCCGATGTTCCCTGAAATTCCGTTTTTGCCGTTCCGCGGCGCGCAATATAGCATTCGTCGGCGCAATTGACGAAGATGGATGCCCCTTCACGAATTTTGCGGATCTCACCGAACCTTTCTGTCCATCGGCATCCCCTCCGGCCTTCCGTTCCCCGCTCTTGGCGCGACTGACTGACCACGAATGATTTAACAGTCGCAACCTTTAAAGGCTAAAACGGACCGTTTCGCACAGAAGATCGCAGGGTCAATAGGAGTATCGTCGTCAAAAGGTTACAGAAATCTAAGGGGTCGCGCGTAATCACGCGACGTTTCACCGTCGTGATTATCTTCGACGCCGTCGTTCGCAACGAGGCAACAAAGTATCGCGTAATTCCCGATTCAGTCGCCGCACGATTGCAATGGTAATGACATCGCTGCGGAGGAGAGGCAGAGAAGATTATAAATTACAATCCCAGCTGCTGCGTGTATGTGTGCGTACGCCCGCAGTGGTGGACATCATGCGAAAACGACGAGGTAAAAGAAACAAAAGCTAATACCCAGACTTCTCATAGAGAGTCTCGTCCGAGTGCAGAGTGGTCTTTGTGAGCGCATTTACCTGTCCTTCGAATTATCTCATTAAACCGGATTATCTCGTATCAATATCGCCGTATGATTTTTTAAGCGGCTATATATCGCGAATAAATAACCAAAGGAACGAGGGACGACTCTGTCGATTCCATTGCTATTCTTTTCACGATCTACACACGACATTCAACGTACACTCAATTATTTCCCAGCTCTTCGAGTAAACACGCACCCACCCTCCCGAAATTCGCGAATCGCCAAACTCCTCCCGCTGGCAGCATCGGACATCGCGGAGTATCGTCAACTTCGATACTATCCGTGCATCGTACGCGTCCTTTGCCTACGCCGGGTCAGGGTTCGACGCGGCTAATGGAGACACAGCCGAGAGCCGGTTATTGCAGCAGGTCTCTTCGAGGGACCGGAAAGCGGAAGTGGGGAAGGGCGGGGGCGTTATTACGTCTCGTTTCGAGGAGAAGACCCCTCGGCGAGGACTTTCGTCGATATCCTGGTGAGCGGCGCGCCGCCCCTACCGTGGGCCGGTTAACGCCTTTGAGCTGCGCGTGCCCGGCTTTTCCCCCCCCTCGCCCTTTTTTCCCCAATCCTCCCGCCACCAGACTCGCTCGGAGCCAGAACGACGAAGGGAGAACGAGATAGGGAGAAAGAGAGTGAAGTAGAGAGCGAGCGAGCGAGAGAGAGAGAGAGAGAGAGAGAGAGACGGGGTGTACGAACGAGAGAAGAGGGGTGCGCAACACCCACGTTTTTTCATCCGGCAGCGCGATAGAACACTCGGTCTGATACCAACCCCCCGCCAGCCCCTTCCCTCCTCCCCCGCCGGAGTCCTATTCCACCTGAGACCCACCCCAACGCGCCGGGTATCAAAGGAACGAAATAACAAAGGTGCTTGGATGTACGATCTAACTTACTGCTATCCCCCCTCTACGCATCCCTTTCCAGATGATATCTTCGTGACTCCACTCCCCCTCCCCAAGGTTCCACGTTGGAAAACTCGCCCAGAGCTCTTCGTCCGGAACGATACATCGGAGGGGTGACGATGCAGCCGACTCGTCGTTATCTCACCATGTGGTCTTGCCCTTCCGGGCCCGCATGGGACTTCCGGTGCGGTCCGATGCCGACGGTGTTCGAAATCGAGCACTCTTCGCGCGCAGAGGATCGGCCCCGCTCGAGGATCGATCCGGGAGGCATTGAATCCGACGATCGATTGTTCAATGGATGTGTGCTTCCCCCTCCCTTTTCTGCCTCCCGAGGGTTGGGTGATTCGGAGCTTTTCATTAGAACGGCCGCAATGCGTGCGCGCGCCGCTTTCTAGAATGCGAATATACAGCTGCGTACGTGTACGTATGCATGTGTGTGTTTGTGTGTAGGCGGGGGATTAAATGTCCTGCTTTCGATCGGCCAGCAATCCCGAATAACGGACCTTTAATCGCGGCGTGGAAATTGAAAGGGGTCACAAACGCGAGTTATGTTGCGCCGAAGAGGATAAAGACATTCCTGCCGGTGGAATAAGTGCGAATTAATCAAACTACCCGCAGCGGCGAGCCCGAAACACGCCCGGGACACAAATGTGTCTCTCTATTCCATTCTCTCTCCCTCTCCTCCCCTTCCCTCCCTTCCCTTTCTCTGTTGGCTTTTGTACGCAGTAATAAAATTTATCGATACACGCTCAGCCGCGAAATTATACGTCCGATCCCGTTGATTCTCGTGGCGTCGGCAAAAACGAGGGAAGTGAATCGGCCAAGAATGCCGATCGGACACAACGCGATCGTGTGCGTCGCTCGTTTTTCATTTGTGAAAAACCGTCAACTTGCGCACACCAACGTGGCCCAGCGTCGATCCGCTTACCGATGCCAAGAGTAACGACGTCCTTAATTGCGGAGCAGAAATTCAAAGGGCCGTAAATGTCAGTTTGTTTGCCCGAAAGGGAGCAAAGACGGTGAAATAAATGCAAGAGCAAAAGAATGAATTCGCCTTTATCGGCGACTGAAATAAACAGGCAAAATGGAGCTGCTGCCGGTTTTGGGACACGACAAAGACAAAACGAACGAACGAGTTGCGAGCGAGGAGGATGTTCTTAAGTCCAATTTAAACAAGTCTCTTGTCTATTTATGTAAGCGCCCCCGTCCTCATTCCGCCATTAATTGCGAGCGACAGCCTTTTAATTGCGACGGAAATTCGGAAGGCGGTGCGAACGCGAATAACGCGAGTAAACGGGGGGGGGGGGGGCCGGCCACGAACGAGAGTGCATATTCGAGCATCAAATTAAATAGGCGCAAAAGACGCAAGTCGGATATTTCCGAGCGATAATTTGCAAAATTTACACGCGAATACGTCTGATTATAACTGATACTACGAACGATTCAAGCGGATCTGCGCGCACGAAAAGAACCGGACGCGCGCGATACGGCATGTTCCAGATTTATCGGTATCGACCATTGTTAATTCTTCTCTCGCGAGCGTTTCATTCTATTCTCGGCCCGTTTGTTGCTGATTATGCCGTTATCTATGCAGCAAGTCTCATTGCGTTATGCTCCTCGCAGCTAGATATTCCTGCTGAGCAATGTTTACATTATCTATCTTATTACATCTGCGTTATAGACAATAATAATCTCTCGAAATACACCTTGAGACGATTCTCACTGTTAATTTTTAGACGCTAGAATGGTTGAAAATTCACCCGATGATATTTTGTAACCGTTGCCACCAAATAGCAACATATTACAGCGATATCTTGCTACGATTTATAATGTTACAAAATACAAAATTTATAGCGCATATATATTCGAAAAATTAATACAAAAATTATGAAAACTCACCCGTCCTAGTAGTAGGAGGTAACAAAAACATCCTAATGCTCAAGGATTAAGCGTTTAACCAATTTCCACCATCGAGCGACAATCGACCTCGTACAGCGTGGCGCGAGATTCCGCATCTCGAGTTTGACGGGCCCCGCCCCGGGATAATGCAGCAGCCGAAATTTTTACTCGAGATAAATTGCATTTAATAAGAGCCCAGTCTTATCGACCGACTGCGAGGAATTACCGCGTGGCAATAAAAGCCACTCTAATTTTCCGCGAGGGAGAAAGAGAGCTTATCGGCAGAGAGAATCGGGCATAAAGAAAAGTGTAATATTTTTTCCAAGTTAAACGAAAGCTCGTATATGAAACGAGCGTATCACATGCATCTTTTTGCGTTTCCTGACATTAACGTATTCTCGATGCATCGCGATACGGTTTCGTTCGCGTGGCGGGTCCATCTAAAAATCGCGAGGCACGCGCGTTCCGTGCCGCCCGATCGCCGGCAAGCGAGAGAGAGAGAGAGAGAGAGAGAGAGAGAGAGGGAGGGAGAAAGAGCTTTCACCCGGCAGCACGCCTATCACATCTGTTTTTGATTAGCGCGCTATCTGACCGGCGATATCTCGACGCGTTACACTCATCGGTGCGTACTTACACGCTCGCGACTACGGCTGCGGTCGCTCTTGGGGAGCGCGAGGCGCGAAGGGAGATGGCGGAGAGACCGGATTCCCAGGGTGCATTAAGCTATCTATCAATCTATCTCGTACGAGGAGAGTGCACGCGGCGTGCGCGCGCGTGTACGCGCCAATACCGTGCGATCACGCGCGCGCGTACGTACGTAAATCCACGTGCACGCTCCGCCGGTCGTACGCGGCGCACGGTTAACGCACTCATGCGTGGGTGACGGGACGTGCATTGTAGAACGCAAAAGTCATGCTAATGTCAAACGCGGAGATTCTTGTCCGGACGTCGTGGTAACGGCGACGGCGGTGGTCGTCGTCGTCGTCGTCGTTGTCGTCGCGTTAGGATGAGCGAGCGTGATAACAATCACGCTCGCTCAATTGCGGGACGAGCGCGGTCGCTTTCGATGCGCTGATGCGACGTAGCGTAAAATCTTGTTATCAAGATACCCCTCGTACGATAATGTTATCATCAATAATATTAATTTCTCTTAGTAATAATATATGTAATAAAGCGCGTAATGTTGATTTCGCAGATTTTATCGCATTAAATAAAAACAATAATTATATACAAAATGTCTATACAATATAGTATCTCCGTCTCTCGATCGATTCTAATCTGAGAGATGACACCTCGTCGTTGTTATCGTCGTTATCCTGTTCCGACTTCAGAGAGCACCGTCGAGCCCGGAGTCTCACGGTTTCCCGAGTGTCGTAAAGATCACGTGAACTGGCGCGCGCAAGGGATAAAAGGAGCGCGGCAGCGGTAAATCATCGGACAATACGCGATTCCTATCGGCGGACTTGGCTGAATTTTTACGATCAACCCCCGAGTCGGGGCCGCGCCGTCCAAAGTGCACGCGAGGGGCACACTCGCCGCAGAGAAGGGGATGCGCGCGCTCTTGTAACGGCGTCGTCCGACGTCCCTCCCGCGCGCGCGCTTCGGCATTTTCCGCGCGCCAAGGCAGCGGGGGGGGGGCACTGCCAAACGGCGAGGGGGACGGCGACCCGACAAAGGGCGGTCTCCACTCCACCGCGGCACAATGCTATCTCCTCGACGTACTTCCGCCCTGTTGCGTTTTTCCGATTCCACACCCCCTCGCAGCCCTTCCCACCTTTCCCCCTGCCGTCGCAGACTCCCTTTTTTTCGCCACGCGTTTCGCCGTTAACTCTCTCTCTCTCCACCCTCCTCCCTTCCCGCCCGCCGCAGCGCGCACGCCGTCCACCCCCTTCGCTTTCGCCGCTCCCGCCGATCGTACATCTCCGCCAACAATCGCGCGGCAGGACCTTCGACCATTTCCTCGCACCGGCTACCACCCTCGAATCTCCTTTCGTGCCCGCGCTCGTCCTTCCCACCCCCCTTCGCGCGCGCGAGAAATCTTCTGCTAACGTATGTCGCGTATTTAGATAAGGGTGGCGAAAGGCGTGTCCTCGCGCGAAGCACGTGCCTCGTTTTATCGCGGGATTCTTTGTGCGCGACGCGCGACCCGTCATTCTCTGTCGTTGTTTCGAAAATGGAGAGAGAGGCAGGCAGGGAGGTGGGCGGTGAAGAGCAAGGGAGAAGGGGGGCGATAAACACGCGGTAAATAGGGTACACGGTGATGGGCACTTTAATCCCGCGGTGGATACAAAAGAGACGAAGGGCCTTTGAGAGAGCTCAGTTAATTTTCAGACCTTTCAACGAGCTGTCATGCGTGTACCTTTCCTCTCTTCGGAGCGGTACATTCCTCCATTTAAATGTAACGCGAGAGGAGACAAGAGACACACGCGCTCCGGTCCGGGAATATTTACCCTATAAACATTATCATATATTTTTTAACTGGAAAAAACCGCCGAGCAATGATAGCTCTTATTTGTATTTCTTCCGGTCCTATTTGAAATAGCGTTCCGCCACGCTCCGGGGGTCTATTCATCTTTTTGCGCGAATTCGTTTGGCAGCTTGGGGGGACGTGCTCGATAGACAAATACAATAACGGCAGCACCTATAGTCTCGTAGATCAAAAATAGTTTCCTCCTTTCCGTCACACCGTTACGATGTCACGTACCTGTGTAACGACTCGGCGGGACAGATAACAGGTCCCGGCCACCGCGACGACGTTGTCACCGCGTTTGCGGTAGATTGGATTGTTTTCTTCCCCGGAATAACGCGGTCGGATGAAAGATACTCGGGGGCGACAAATTTCCCCGGTCGTGCGAGCGAGCGAGCGAGCGAACGATCGACCGACCGAGCCATCGCGAGAGGTGAGTGCATTTTCGATCCGACGGTCGCGTAAAAAAAACCACAAAAAAGAGAAAAAGAATAAAAAAAAAATCGCACTCTCCGGCGTACTCGAGCGTATCGCTTAATAATAGGCGCCGCGAGCGAGCCTCGCCGTAAAACCGTCTTTATCGCGAAACAAAGGCCGGCCGCTGGTAAGTTTCTCCAAAGACGCCGCTGCGCCCTCCCGTCCGCCCCCCCCACAATGTTTTTCTCGCGACCGTAGCCGTGCAACCCCCTAATACGGCGTAGCGATGATCGATGTGAAATTTCTAAATGAATACCGGGAGAGAGAATTATGACGGCGTCGTAAACTTTTCCCGCCTCTCAGCCCCTCGAATCTCGTGCTCGCCTTCAGCCCCCGATGTTCACTCTTGGCCCCGTGCCCCTCCCTCTCAACCCTCAACCCCGTCCGTCGCGCGCGCGCACCCCCGGAACTTTCGCCATTTCCTTCACCCCGAAGCTCAAGCTTCCTTCGAGACTCGACCTCCCGCTAGCTCTTCTCGTAACCCATGTATGTTCGTGTGTTTAGATAACAATTGCGAGGCACGCTCAGTGCTCGAAAGCACGAACGCGCCGCCGTCTGCTCGGAGCACCGCCACGGCGGCCTCTCCCCCTCCTCGCATCGCAGCCCTTGCGCACCCACCTTCTTCTCTTCTTCTCTCTTTCTCTCTCTCTCTCTCCCTCCCTCACTCTTCCCGTTTCTCTCTCTCTCTCTCTCTCTCCCCTCCCCCCTTCTGCCCGCTCGCACACCCTTTCGCTTTCTCACCCCGTCGACGCTGATGACTCGTCTCGTCGTATAAGCAGGATGTATTACGTACGCTTTATGGCGGTCGCTGCGGGCAAATGGGTTAATGCAACGCGCCATACGGCTCGCCGTAATTTTTACTCTTGCGCGACCGCCACTCACGAGACGAAGCCCACCTACGTGTTTCTCTCTCTCTCTCTCTCTCTCTCTCTCTCTCTCTCTCTCTCTCTCTCTCTCTCTCTCTCTCTCTCTCTCTCTCTCTCTCTATCTCTCTCTCTCTCTCTCTATCTCTCTCTATCTCTCTCTCTCTCTCTCTCTCTCTCTCGAGCAAGTCGTTAACCCCGCGCGCTAATTAATTGCCAGGCTAAGCCTCTTTCTTCCACGAGGTCGGGGCCGGCTAGTGGCGCGCCGTCGCTGCCACCTCCGTTTGTCTTGTTGGTTCATCGCGCTTGACGTTTCAGAGGATCTTCCCTGACCTCCAGCGCTCACGGTGACGCTCAGGGGCGGGGGGTTGCATTGTTTCGCTGGTCTGTATTCTGTCTACATCCAGCGCGATATCTGCACCGGAGAATATAGACCACTTGGATCTTCGCTTTGCGCGCTTGTAATTATCGCGGCGATAAGATTAAGCAGCAACGGGGTCACCGGGCTCTGTCTGTTTTCAGAGTACCAGTAAACGAGGATCGTTACACACTCGTGGCGTCTGCGATTCAGTCCCGCGTTGGAATTTTTCCCGCACTGGCTGCTTTCTTCTCGGCAAATGTCACACGCGTCGATTTATTTATAGAGAACGAAGCAAGCTGACAACCGTATGCAACGCGACGCGCAGCTCTGTTTGATTTTCTCTTCGGTGATGTACAAGCACTATCGAGCCCAAGTATCGACCGATTCTGCTTCATCGCAAGGTGACGCGATTTTAAGCACGACGATGACGACGGCGATGACGACGAAACACATGAAGAGAGAGAGAGAGAGGGAGTAAGAAATGGAGGATCAAAACGAGAACAAACATCACGTTTGTGTGACTAAATCCCAGATCCAGGTCAATGCGGCGATATTAATTATTGACGTTCACAGCGGCGCAAAGTGCACGAGTCGCGGGCTGCGTTGTATCGTCGCGGAAAATATCTCCTCCTCTCTTGTCGCCGGCGCGCTCTGAGAGGCTAGTTTCCTCCGGCTTTCACGTCGTATCATTCGCTCGCTCGATCGCGATCGCGTACGCAAAAGCGACGGATATGCCGGAGCGTGTCTACCGTGTCTCGTTTTTAATGAGAATCAATCGGCAAGGGGAAGAGGAGGCGCGGAGCGTCGGCCAGGCGACTTAAATCCTGCATTTGCCTGCGAGAGGTGTCGACTACTCACTCCTCTCTCTCTCTCTCTCTCTCTCTCTCTTTTTCTCTCTCTCTCTCTCTCTCTCTCTCTCTCTCTCACGGCATCTTCTCACAGCATCTTCTCGACAGCCGGGTTATGCGTATCGCGTCGAATTATCCGTGGACAGTGATTTCTACGTGATCTCGTCAACCCGCGTTTTTATCACGACTGATTACGACGAGTTATCGTTCTCGGGCGAAACGTTGTCGCGCGTTTCTCACCTCGGACGAGATACCGCGACGACGAGTATTAACGCGTCTTCGCGCTATCATTCGCTCCAAGCTTAAGAATTCACCGGTAAAATCGCTGCGTCCGAGTCGATCTCTTGCCGCGTAACAGTGTCTCGCATCGACAAGTGAATTCGCACGATAATCCGAATCAATAGTCTCGACTCCGATCCCCGGGCCGTCCCCTTCGTTCGTACTGGACGATTTAAACTCGCGACGTCGCGTCGTCCACCGTGCATATAATTGCCCTCGGCCTCGTGAATCTGATGTAAAAGAGAGAGAGAGAGAGAGAGAGAGAGAGAGAGGGGGGGGGAGTCGGGGAGAAAGAGAAGAACACAGAGAGAAGCGTCGCGAGTCTTCAATTTTAATGAGTGGCGGCTTAAGCGGCGCAACGAGTTGAGCCGCGGATTTAAAACCTTAATTCCTGCATTTAATCCGATAATTCGGTAATACGAAACTGCGGCGAATGCCTCGCAGCATCTGCAGCTAATCGCGCATCCAGCCGGGATATTCACATCGTAATCCAGATCTCGTCGGATTCCGTCAATCTGGAGAGTCGCACACGCGATAAGACGCGCTTCAAGCTCATTATCGTCGCGGTCTTATTTTCATCTCCTCAACAGTATCAAAGCTATGCGCGATCCTCCAAATTAATACTACGAGATACTCTCGGCGCGCTCACCGTCCGAGCGTGGGAGAGCCGAGACGGGAATCAAGACTGATTGCTGTTTATCGAGAGACGTGAAAGCGTAGCCAATACATTTTTCTCTCATCACAGAACTCGCCGACGATGACAGTCGCGAGTCATTAGCCGCGCGCGCCTCTCTTCGCTGGCGAGAGCCACGGCGGAATTTTGAGCGAGTGTGAGCGCGCGCTCTCAAGCTCTTACGATCGTGAAATAAACGCCGCGGGAACGCGGCCGTTGCAGACGTCGCGCGTGTTGCGCGCACGAGCCGGCGGCGTAATAAACACGCGCACGGGATTTCGCAATGTTGACGCGCGAGCGCGAGCGATTCATTACAGAGATTGAACTATTCGCCGCGATTTTGACACGCGGCTTCCTAATGCATTGCGCAAACTATCGAATGCACACGAATAGAGCCGCGCGGTGCGGCGCCACTTTGACGCGCCGTTTTCCTTGGTCGCGCGCGTGCAAGAGAGGGAGAGAGAGAGCCTATGCGCCGCGCATTATTAGAATGCGACGACGAAATGAATCGATTAATTTAGCTCCCTCACGGTCGACGAAGCGCGAGTCTGATGGAATTCAGCAAAATTTCCAGCCGAGACTGCCAGCCAGAGAACCTTGTCGAGCGCGGAGTGCGACTCGCGGTGTAATGATTCCGTCGCTCTCTACATCGTTCGCTCTCGTTCGCTCTCGCACGCGCGAGCGCGTCCGAAGATTTCTAAGGAAAAAATCACGAGGAAAAAATAGTTCTACTCATGCGCATGATTATGTTCGATGAGAGCGCACCGGATGACGCGGCACGGCGCGGTTCGGAAGGCGATTTGGAGAGGCTCCACGAAAACAACTCGAGAGCGAGTCGTTTTAATTAATCTCCCTCTCGCTCTCGTCGCCGACCTTTGACTTTCCTCTGCATCATCGACGAAATTATCGAATGACTTTTATCTCTCCCCCGACCTTTCGGCTGATCTTTGATCTTGGGAGGGAGAATTTTACAGTGGCAGACTGTGAAAGGCTACCGAGATGACACGACAAACGCCCGTTGGTCGGGAAACATTTGGAACGAAAAGACGAGCGTGCGAGCGCAGCAACAGCGGAAAAACTCCGTCGAGATTCTGGCCGGAGATTCGAATGACGCGACTCTTAATCTGCTCCGCACGGCGATGCTCACTCGACATTAAGCCGAGACACCGTGTATAATCGTTGGACGTCCCACGTGATTCGCCGGATTACGTCGTCACGGCGGAATGTCTATGAGCACACGTACTTCGTAAAAAAAGGCCGTTACGTGTTTTTCATCAACGATATAATATAGAAGAAGCAAGGAGGAGTGATCCGTGAACAAACAAGCGTGGGATTTAGTCATGCGATGCACGACGACCAGCGGAATCGTTTTTCTCTTTGACTTTTTTTTCAAGGTGACTCTCAACAACTTTCTGCCGAGCGATTAGCGCGAATAATGAACGACATGAAACCGGAAAGGTAACCGATGCCTTTTCATAAGTTTGTAAGTATCGGGAAAGTTATGTGATAAATGATGGTAACCTGCTGAGTCGTGTAAAAGACTTTCAAATCACATGATTTCAAACATATGTTCGTCGTAAAATAAGAAACATTCCCAGAACAAAAGGACAATGCGTAGAAACATCTTCATGGGAAAGATATGCAACTCTAAAGAGAATTCTCGGTCATCAATTTTATGTTAACTCTTGGAAATATGTTGGAAAAGATTTTGTTCTCTAAAGACAAAACAGACACGACCAGTTCTAAATTCGTTCTTCTATAGAAGCCATGACAAGATTTGGACAGGTCAAAGTAGCCGACGAAGAGCGAACTAGGAGCGTTTCCATACACAGGTACAAAATAACATCGCCGACAACAAAACATTTACATTTCCTACGATTTGCTCTCCAACGACCACCGAGAAATAACGCATTGATATTGTCGGACGTCGCGATACGCCATGACGTAGCCGACGGAGGTTTCCACGTGAAATTTGATTTATTATATTCGACGCGTACGTGGGCGCGTGAAACGAGGGGAGGTGAATGGAAAGAGGGTTAGGGAGAAAAGATAGGAAGAGACACGCGTTATCTCCTCGCGCGGTTTCCGCGCGAAATAACGGCAGGTTCGCCGATTCCGACGAAAGAAATGAGTTACGGCAACGGCCGCGTTATTTACACGAATCCCCCGCCGTTGTAATATCCGCGCCGCGACGCCCGAGGGTTGTCGGCGGCGGTGTCCAAATGTAATTAACATATTTCGGGCGCCAGGGGTGGAAAAAGACTCCCCCGCTACTCCGCCGTTTCCTTCGTCCCCCGCGGCACGTATTATTCTCGCCCGGCCCCAATTTTCTTGCTGATGCACCCTCCGAGGGGCGGCCGCAGATTTTCAATCTGCATTTCTCTTCCACCTATTCTCGCCTCACTCCTCCTCTCCCCCCCCGCCGTTCGCCAACCGCCGCCGCCGCCGCCACCACCAACATCACTTTCCCTCCCGAGCCCTCTCAGCCGCTCTCACTCTCTTCCTCCCGGGAAGGCCCACGGCTGAATTCTCAGAGGCCACATTGAGAAGAAGGCGTAAATGCGACGAGAATGGAGAACGTCGAACTCTCCTCCGAGGGGCGCGCGTCTCGCGACTCCTCGGGAGCTTTTCTTCTCGGCAGAAACTCCAATTTCGTCGCATTTACATGGGCAAACCTGAGAGCGGAGGCTCGTCGAAGGAAGACCGAGCGGGATGTGGCTGGTGCTTCTCGATGGCAAAGCGTGACGTCAAACTTCCGCCGGTTCGCCGTAATGTACTCCGCGGGCGAGAAAAGTTCGCGCGTAAATCTCAATCGGGGATCAGAGTATTAATTTATCCGCGGAGATTTACGGTGAAAAATAAAATCGAGCCTCTTTGGTCTCTCAGTAGCACGGCGGCGCGGGCGGTCTGATCGGGAGATTTGTGATATGAAGGAGTTGTCGTCGTCAACGACTAGTCGCAGAGGGACCGAGATTATTCGGGAATTGCACCCGAGACGAAGACACCGGGACTCTCGCATTCTTGCGATGTAAAAATAGGAGAAGCCGCTCGCCGAAAATAAGGCTGGCGGCAACTTCGGAAATTAATGCCCGCCGGAACTAGGATATTAACAAGACAGGAAATCCGTCGGTGGGGGAGAGGGATGAGGTACGAACGACTATAATTAAACCGGAATACTTTGTTCAAACTGCTACACTCGTGTATAGATAAATGACGCTCTGTACACCGTTCTGATTAGTCTCAATTGGTACATGTAATTTTAGCGATATTGATCCGTCGAGATGTAATCGTAATTATCCCATTTTCCGTCTAATGACGCTGCACGAACGGCTTCATACAAATAATATACTTATGAACGATGCAGTTTCTACCATGCGGAATATAAAGTAGGATATTTTGGAAATGTGTGCTATAACCAATCTTTCTATTCTAGAGGACCCTTCCTTTCTTATTCACTCTTCTATTTTCCCGGAGAGCTGTCTATTGCATCTTGCATTAATGAAATCACGCAATCCAAAAATACGCGTAGTTCAAGTGTGATCTTTAACTATTCACCAATGACTAATCCGCTCGAATTGAGAAACCTCCAAAAGAGGGAATAAATATCTCTTTCGCCTATATATAGTAGAAACTGTCGCGTTGTCAAACTAAAATATACCAACGTATTCGTCCGCGGTAAGAAAAGGTCTCGTTCTTCGACAGGCGCGATGAAGTTCGTAGCGAGCAACAGAACGACGTTCGTCGGGGTGTTAGACGCAATCCTATCACCATCCATCTATTTCACCATATTTCCGGCCTGTTGCGTCCCGTTTCGCATTATGCGCACACCGGGTGTCCGCATAAAAAAAAGCAGGGGGGCCGCTTCGCTACCGTGAAAGACACCTGTCGACTTTTGCAGTCGGGAAAATAAATTATGAATTACGCGTCGCGGAAAAGGAAGTCGCGGGCGAAAAAGACTCGGAAAGGCGAATCCATCTTTCACTTGTGATTCTCGAATGCAAGATTAATTAAAAAAAAAAAAAAAAAAAAAACTCCCCAACCAAAGACGATATTTTTCATCTGTCAAACTAAATGAATTCATTAAATCGATAGATATCTGCCTATAAAAAGTCTTGAATAAAATAATATTATTCCGACCGATCCCTCTTCTCACCAAAACCCATCAGACTCCCGGTGAAAAATCAACGAGAGCCCAGCGAGATTTCCGTAGAAAATGTACAACTTGTACGTACACAGAATACGTACGTACATCGAGGTACATACGATAAAATCACGATCGTGTGTATTATTCGCGAGAAATAAACGCGACAGAGATCGAGAACTGCGAATGTGCGCGCCGCTCTCGATGCGCTGTACTTGAATAAACAAATGAAAGTCGGTAAGATAGCACGGATCGCGCGAACGAGACACAGCTCGGCAGCTCCGCTCCGCGTAAGTAGCTTATATCGCTCTCGCCATTATTCCGTTTCAGCCACCCGACGTAGAAAAGTTGTACTCGAGCTAAACGCAACGCGCGAAACCGCCGAGCGCATAAAAGTTAAAACGTTTCCGCCGAGCGATAACGCATCTCGTAATATCTCAGTCTAAAAGACGGTCGAGTCGCGACAACGACGAGGACGATGCTACGTCGACGCCGTTTCTCGACGCGTTTTATACGGCGAGCGAGGCTCGATTAAAGTTAGCCCGATAGATTTCACGCCGTCGTCGTCGACGAAGACGACTACAGCTCGATAAGGATCTCACCGGGAAAGTGGAAGGCGCCGCTTCCATATTGGCTCTCGCCGTTGGTTTCCGCCGTTCGCATTATCTCCCGCGATCCGAATTGATTGTCTCGTTGGGAGCGTGAGATAACTGTAGACGTGTTCCCGATAAAATTCCGCCACCTGGCGCTCCGCCGGATTATTTCGTCCGCCGGATTCGGCTCCGGAAAAAATGGGAACGGCCGGATTAAACCTCGTTTCCGCGCGTGGGGTGGCGCGAGGGGAGTCGGCTGCCGTCATTCTGATGTCGGGGAAAAAAATCGAATCGTTTCTCCATTTAGTTGTATTAACCCGAGAACGAGCGTTAACGTTGGCGGTCTCGGAGCGCCGCTCGAGACGAGTATAATGTTCCCGCGCGATCTGCGATTGTAAATGCGATGGATATACATATATATATATATATAGCGCTCGAATTAGATTTTCCTTCATTTCCTCGAACCTTGTTTCTACGAACCGACCGAATATTTTGATGCCGATATTTCAGTGTTTTGAGCAATAAATAAATCAGAGAAGAGTGGCGCCTCCAAACAAAATGTGAGAAGCATCACATGCATATATATGCTACGCCGTGTAGCATATTTTTTCAATGACAAAAAAGAAAAAATTAGTCGCGCTGCGATGTCCTGCGGTGTGCTACACGTACAGCGTTGAGCGGGATTATTAAATATAACTGAGACTACTTCGTTCGCCGAGTAGCGAAACTCATTGGGATTCCCCTCGATGTGGTCGATCGATAAAAATACATGACACGCATTCTATCGCGACGTCGGGAGAGCCTACTACAAACACGGAACAAGGAAACGTAATGCGCGATATTCCGTGCGCGACGGCGCGCATTCGAGAGGGAGAGAACTCTCTTCCCCTCCCCCCCCCTCTCTCTCTCTCTCGCATCAGATAACGACGATACTCGACATATGCATTATCATCGCCGACAGAAAGAGGGAGAGGACTTCGCCCGAGGGGTAAATCTTCGCGCGAGGTGGAAGAAACGATTAAGACCCTCGGAAAGATGCCCGGTATCGTCCGCAGGAGTCGAGGACGTTCGAGCGTGTCTTCGACCTCGAAGACGGAGACGGAGGTGAGTGCGCGAAGCGGGGGAGGCGGGAAACCACTCGGAGAGATTCGGAAGGGGAGTCGAGCGATGGGAATAAATCGGAGTCTCGAAATTGAAATTGCGTCCGTTTGGCACTATTCCTGCCAACCGCGTCCTCCCTTCCTCCTTCGCCCTCTCACCGTCCTCTCACCGATCCGATCTACCAACGGATACACGTGAATGTGCAGAATCGCTCGAGGAGGTTCCGGTAACCTTGCTCGCCACGTGTCGACAATGGTCGCCCGATTGGCCACGCGGCTAACAAACCCGCATTTTCCGGGATAACCTGTTACCTAATTGGAAAGCACGAACGTGAGGACGCGGCGAGCTATCATTTTCGGATATTCGAGAAAAAAAAAAAAAAAGAGAGAAAAAAGAAAAGAAAATGGAATTCAACGAGATATTTCGATATCTTGTTTCAGGAACACTCTCTATCTGCTCTCCTCGGAAAGTGGAGCGGAGCGCGTATCTGAATAATTCAAGTTCCGCACTTTGCGACGAAGCTTACATTTTCGGGCGCATATACAGAGAGAGGACTGAAAATATTTCAACTAATTTGGGGGTCCCAAGCTTCGTCGGAAAGATGCTTTTCATTTCACCTTGACGATGATAAATAATGCAGGCTTCTTTCGCAACTGCACCTGAGACACTCTGAGATATATTTTTGATTTTGCGGGAAACACGACGTCGACGATTAGATCAGCCGTCGTGTATAAAAGCGTCGATTTTAAAACCAGGGCTCAGATCAATGACGAGTTATTCCTTTACCAACTGTGTGACGCGATCTTGAGACGAGCCACAGTTCCATAAATAATTCTTAGATCGACTATGATTCGATGGATGATTCTTGAAGAAACTATGATGCTGTGGATGATTTTCTCGACTACTCACTGCACGCACTAAGCGGCAAATAATTAATCCACCGGAAAAAAAGAAAGCGAACCCGCACGCGTTCGTTTACACGCTCGCACGCTCGTAACGCTCAGAGCTCCGAGTAAAATTGGCCGTGCGTTAAGGGCTGCTGACGGCAACTTACCGCCCTACCTACCTCCTGCACCTCCCGTTAATCCTTATTTATAGAAGTCGAGACCGCTTCTTCATCGTAATTCGCGGCGGAGGGTGGTCGTTGGCTCGTACGAAGGGTTCGCGGGCAAAGGGTAAACGCTCGATTGATTTACGGACACGCATCGGACCGTGTGGAATTTTCACATCCATATACGTGGACCCTCGATAGTCTCTTCTAATCGGCCAAGATTAGCGCTGCCTAAGCGGAGCGTTTAATCCATACGCTCCGCGACTTGTACTCACACACACACACACACACACACACACACACAAATGCGCCTCGTGACAAGAGCGAGAAATTGATATTTCATACGCGCGCGTTTTATGCATTCTACGTCCCGCGTAATAATACAGAGCCAAATGTGCGACATCAAACGGAATCTACATATCTGAGAAGGTCCATTATGCAAACCCTTAGACGACCTTTCACTTTGCAAAACTGGAAACTCGGACGCGGGGGCCCCGGGTTATAAAATTATTCGACGTAGAAAATTCAGCAAAGGGGAGACGGGGATCCCGTAGACGGAATTTCATTTCTCCCTCATCATTTCGCGTTACATCACGGAATCCTAGCCGGATTTTTAGAATCACCATCAACCATCAACGGTGAAACACAGACGACACGACGCCGAGGGCACGACGAGATTTACAGCGCGGGGAAGAATCGCGTTTGTGTACTCGATCACGATCGCGATGTATCGCCGTGCCATACGTACACGAACCTATTAATATCGCTCCTGCGGGAAACCTCGCCGAGATATCCGTAATGCGCCGCTCCCAGAACATCTTGTGTATTACCGCTAAGCACATTATCCCCATAACAATGCTCTCACGGGGCAGCGCTCCGGACGACAGATTACATCTAGACCATCATCTCCCTTTCGTTCGGTTATCGCGCCATCGCGCCATGCTGAGAAAAGCGTGCCGCGCACGCTCGCGCGCGCGCGAGGATCCGCGAGAAGGCACCACGACGGCACGATTATAAGCGAGAGAGAGAGAGAGAGAGAGAGAGAGAGAGAAAAGAGCACACGAGACCGAGCACGGATACACTTCACGGCGCCGTCTCTGGGAAAGCAGTCGCCGCATTCTATTACATTCAAACAATGATACCGTTGCGTCACGCTGACCGACCTAGCTGAGAGAGCGAGAGAGAGAGAGAGAGAGAGAGAGAGAGAGAGAGAGAGAGAAAAAGCAAGACGGAGAATCTAGCTAGGGGAGAGCACGTGGCATAAGAAACGAGCACGATAAAGAAAGGTTGAGATAGGTGAGCAGGAGCGGGCGAGGGAGAAAGAGGACAAGGGGGAGGAAGGGAAAAAGAAGGAGGGAAAGAAAGCGGTGAGGTCGAAAGGGATGCGCGCGCGACGCGGCCATCGCAAGCACGCGGCTCGCCAAGGGCAAAGGAAAGTTGCTGGCGAGCTCTCGAGGCGATGGTCGAGCGTATGCGGTAACCCAGTTAAATAGAGCCGCTCTATCCTCCGCGCTCGAGCGGAAGTCGAGGCTCCCTCGCGCCGGGGAAAGGGCGCTCGTCCGCGCGCCCGAGCGGGAGAGGCGAACACACGTCCGTCCGTCCGTCCGTCCGTCCGTCGTTCTCGGCGAAGGCACGAAGGCGAAGGCAAGTCGGCAACGTGCCAGCGCGCTGCCGCGGTATCGAGGGCAGCGTCGTTAGGTATCCGCCCGACCCGCCACACCATTAACCGTTATCCTTAGGATTATTCCCGCCGCGCTGGACTGATCTTAATTGGCGTTCTCCGGGGCGTGTACACGGAGTCGCGCGAGCCGTGTTGTAAACTGCGAAGCGTGTAAAACGCCGCGAAGCCGTAAGCCGGTGATGAAAAATTTGTGACTCGCGGCGTCCAAGCCGGTGTGCCGCGCGCTAATCCTGACCGGCGAGACGCGCGCGCGGCGCTTCCGCCGCGGCACATCGCTCGCTCGCGACGCGGAGCGGCGATCGCCGAGCGGACGATTCTCTCAAGGTCCTGCGAGCGTCCTGAGATCGTGTCGGATGAGAATTTCTAATCGACGGCTGTTGAGGATGCGTGATGATCAACACACGTTGATCGGCCGATATTTCCGGTCGATATGCTGCGCCCGGTTACTCGGTTGAATACCTCAACTTTATGCGCTGCCGTTCATTCGCGCCGGTGGAATTAAACGCGAGCCTTTAACACGCTGCAGCACGCTCGCATCGCAAGGTACGAACGCGTGGACGCGCGCGACGAAACAACAAACAAATATGCGCGCGCGGCCGCGATGATTACAGTTTCGATTCGCTTTCCGATCCGCTCGTCTGCAGAGCGCACAAAAAGCGGGGATTGTAATAGCGGATCCCGGTCGCGCGATCCGAACACACGGTCCGTCGTCGTGATACCAATTTCCAGGACGCGTGTCCAAACTCGCGCCAGCAGGCCCGGTTAAACAACGTCGGTGCGCGCGCGTTGTTCGTCCGTGTAAAACGCGAGATACGTGCGAGAGAGTATATAACGGTGCACGCGTCTTACGTGTTCTACAGGGTATAAACCCCAACGTCTCGAAGACCTCCCCCGAATGTAGAACGTGTCGCTCGCGCGATTGAAGATCGAGGAAGCAGCATCGTTCAGGCCCGTCGCCTCCTTCCACGAGGACGTTCCCGCGACGACGACGAAACGGGGGACGTTCATTCGACGGCTGCGGGGCAACGTGCCAGAGTCGGAGACTCGGAGAGTGTGATTATTGCTTCGATGCATAACGGATGAACAGAGAGACGTGGGAAAAGCGGAAGGGGGAGAATAAGGACGGGAAGGAATAGGATTTTAATTGCGTGCTTCGGGAGCAATGAGATCACGCATTCGTAAAGAGCGGATAACGTAATGACACGACTGAGAGACTAAGACGCAAAAAGATACGGCGGGAGGCGATGGAAAAGAGAAAGAAGGAGAAAGAAAAACACATCGCGCCTGTGGAAAGGTGTAAAGTTGCAAGAGCGGCTCGCGAAGGACGACCTTACGCGTTAATCGCGAGGTGTAATCTCCTTCGGAGTGGGAGAGGCACAGAACAACCTTGTTATTCCGATGCTGCGAGAGGAAAAGAGGACTTCTTACCTCGCGAGGGGACGCGCGAGAAAGGAATAGAGAGAGAGAGAGAGAGAGAGAGAGAGAGAGAGAGAGAGAGAGATCGTATGCAAATCAGATGACTCGACTCTCTGTTTCCCGCTTTACGAAATTGCAGGCTGCGAGATCGTCGGCCTTCGTCGCCGACCGTCGGCGGATTGGTATTTCAAGCGGAATGTTATTTGTATCGGGGGAGTTAAATGTCGTGACATTTTGAGCGCGCGGCGTTTTTCTTCCGGCGAATATCTCGAACGGTGGGCAACGTCGAAGACGCGATAGCGGCTCGCGCGTCTATCGGCGCCGGCCGGCCGGCCGACCGAACCGAATTGATCGATCGATCGATCACGTCGCTCGTATTTCATCGGCGACGTGCTCCTGCGAAAATGATGGCAGAACGACTCCGCCGCCGCGCGCTCGGAGGGATTGGCGGTGACAATTTTCAATCGATCGCGGACGCGGACGCGGACCGAATATCGCGCGAGACTCAACGCTCGATCTTTATCGCGATTATCGAATCTTTCTCGCGTTTGCTCGCGCGTTTACGAACGGGGGAGGAATAACGGCGCGCGCGTGCCGCGTCGCGTTAGCTGCATGCGCGCGGGCGGACCCATTTTATCGGTTTATTTCTATTTCTCGCTGCTTCTCGGCGCTCTCGCGGAGCTTTTCATCGCGCTCCGCGCTGATATTTATGCGGACGTTTAGGACGGGAAAGCCGTAGGTAGCGGGGACGCGTTCGCAGGGATTAAAAAGCGTTGCTTCTCCTCGATGGCACCGAGCTTGCGGTTCGCCGTCGCGAAGGGCCGCCGCCGATTTCGAGGGCACAGCTTTTTTTCGATAAAAGCCCGGAGCTTAGTCCCGAGCTTAGCGGATTTGCATTTGTTTGAACCACGCCCGTCGAAGCGTCGGACGAAAAACTGGACGCCGGGGACGGGATTCGCGGGGATCGGAGCGTGAATTTCGCTGGCACGTCGGATTATTCGGCGCGATGGCGAACGGAAGGAAGAGGCGGCCGATTATTATTTCAAGCAGCCTAACGCGCTGGAAACGTCAGCGCGGAGGAAGAAGACGGCAAAGCGCGTTTATTGTTTGTCACGGGGCAAGCTCTTCGGTAATCGGAGAACGGCGCGAACGATCGCGTGGGAAATGACACGAGATCGACTACGTGCGAGTCTCCGAGAAGAATTTATCGCGACAGGGGAGTGGCGGGAGGAGAGAAGAGGAATGATCCCCGATAGCCCGAGAGGACACGTGAGGATAATAATAATCTCTGAAACGATAAAAGAGTGTCAACGACAAGAGAAAAGGAAACGAAAGATAGACAGAAGGAGAAAGAGTATAGCGAACAACGAATACGGGCGCGCGCGCGCGCGCGCGATGTCATTATAGAAAGTGAGAGTATTAGTATCATCGGTATCATCGGTACACGGAGCAGGGGGTAGGGAAGGAGACAGGAAGGACACGTCGAAGGTGCTCTGAGCGAACAATAAAAATTGATCGAAAATCATTTGAGAAAGTTCAGACGGAGAAAAAAGAATTCGAAAGCGGCCTCGAAATCGTGGGCGTTCCGAGGCGACGAGATCGATGCGCGGATAAAAGGTGAGATAAACGAGCCGCGGCGCTGGTCGATCGATACCGCGGGAGAAAACTCGGTCGACACGAAACAATCTTTGTAACGGATATTCGCCCCGCAGGCTCCCTACACGCGAGCTGCATTTTCTTGCCACGACACGATGAAGCTAGCTATTCGGTACACAAAAAGATTAGTATAATAACGGGAGATGATTCGCGGCGAACCTCAAAAAGTTGCATCGCGGATAAGAGGTTACACGAGGCTACACGACGACATCGATACGTACGTACTTGACGATCTAAACAGCAGAGTGCGTTATCGCGAGCCTAAGTGAAGCGCGATGAGCGTCCTTTCAGATTCAATTCGCCTTTCAGTTTTTTTCTTTTTCTTTTTTGTTACCATTTTCACGTAAAAAATTCACATAAAATACACATATCAGAACCGCCATGTCCACTGGGTGTAAAAATTCATTTGCAGTAATAAAAATAATAAAAACTTGAGTTTAATCGAATGTAAAAAGGGAGGAGTGAAAAATGGAAATTAAAAAATATTAACGCAATACCAGCGCGTATGATTGTTCCGATTAATTAATAATTACATGTTTCAGCGGGTGGTGAAGTTTCCGCAAACGCGAGGAAATCTCCGAATATCACTGTCAATTATATGCGAATGTAAACGTAACCGGGACTCGTAACGTAATAGAAAGTGCTCGAAAGAAAGAAGGGGTCGAGAGAGAGGGTTTATTGCTCGCTGTGTAATGGCGTATCGTGCGCGCGAACGGAACCATAATCGTCCTGTAATAATCTGCCACCGGGATGACTCCATTGTGTCAGCGAGACAATTCGTTCTGCCGCGTAATAAAAGCGTTTCAAGGCCGCGCCTCGATTGCATCGTTACGAACCGCAGAGCCCGGCCGAGTTCGACAGTTATATCGTGATACCTAGCACCGAGTACAAAGGCATGACACTCTCACAAATACAATAAAATAGAAAAAAGCTAAAAGGATTGTCACAGTTCTCCATTGCATGCACTATTGCATATTGCACTAAAGACAGGAAAGGTCTCATATCATTTTTCAAGTACATATATACCAGGTATGTCGATAATTACTTTCCGGTTTTTGTAACAGATGTCACTAGCCATAAGTATGCAATGTTATGATTTGATACATATGTCATTTTATTCTACTGACATTAACCTCAAAACTACACAAGTTACGTTCCGCCAAAATAACAGCGTTATAGATTAATAATTTTTTGAAAATGTCGAGTTTTGTGCCTGAAAACGTGCATTTGCGGCACGCATTGCTTTTCTTGTCAAATCAAAAGAAAAAAGTCGCTGAAAGTCATCGTTTGCTGGTAGAGACTCACGGTGAGCATGCTCCATAAGAACCATAAGAACATGTGAAACGTGGTTTCGACAATTCAAATGTGGTGATTTCAACGTTCAAGACAAAAAACGTCCTGGTAGGCCGAAAACGTTTGAAGATGCGGAATTGCAGGTGTTATTGGATGAAGACCCAACACAAACTCAAAAACAATTGGCGGAAAAGTTGAATGTGAGCCGAGTAGCAATTTGTGAACGATTACAAGCGATGGGAAAGATCCAAAAGATGGGAAGATGGGTGCCACATGAATTGAATGACAGGCAATTGGAAAATCGAAAAATCGTCAGTGAAATGCTGCTTCAAAGGTATGAAAGGAAGTCATTTCTGCATCGAATAGTAACGGGTGATGAAAAATGGATTTATTTCGAAAATCCCAAGCGAAAAAAATCATGGTTAACGCCTGGCGAAGGCGGCCCATCGACTGCAAGGCCAAATCTCTTTGGTCGCAAGACCATGCTCTGTGTCTGGTGGGACCAGGTTGGTGTCGTATATTATGAACTGTATATTATGAACTGATCGCTACCAACAACAAATGATCAATTTGAACTGTGCATTGATCGAAAAACGTCCATAATACGCTCAAAGACATGATAAGGTGATTTTGCAGCATGACAACGCGCCGTCTCACATCATACAGCAAAACCAGTCAAAGAAGTGTTGAAATCACTTGGATGGGAAGTTTTATCGCACCCGCCGTACTCTCCAGACCTGGCTCCATCCGACTACCACCTTTTCGCATCGATGGGGCTCACGCGCTTGCAGAGCAGTACTTCGCCGATTTCGAAGAAGTTAAAAAATGGCTCGATGAATGGTTTAGCTCAAAGGAGAAACAGTTCTTTTGGAATGGCATCCATAAATTGCCTGAGAGATGCGCAAAATGTATAGAATCAAATGGCCAATACTTTGAATAAATATATTTTAACTATCCGTTGTAAATAACGTGTTTCCTTTACCGAAAAAACCGGAAAGGAATTACCGACACAGCTGGTATATGGTATGTCTGTCACCATCCGTATGCAGTTTCTCCCAAATGCTTGGTGTTGAAAAGAAAAGAGATATACAAGTAGTCTCAGATCCTAATACACATCAGCTATTGAACCCAGTAAAAAAAAAAGTCCTCAGTCCTTTCTTGTTATTTTCTTCGACATTATTTGCACAAAAAGAAGCCGAAATAACCGAAATGAATAGGTTTCCCGAAGATTTCACTTAAAATATGCAAGGTCTTCCGCTTGTATTTTAGTTTCTATAATAGAACTTCACAATTGACATGGGTCGGCTATTGTTAATTTTCCATTTCTGGTTATAAATAATAAAAAAAATTAAGTAACAAAATGTTTTTAAATAAAATAACATCTGTCAGACATAAATCATGACACCATATGGTTAACATCTGACACTGACATTCGACTATTGTGAACAGAAATGTTAACGATAAGTTGAAGGAAAAGAAAAGAAGGGCGACGAGGAAAGGACGCAAAGAAAGCGAGAGAGTTACGAGAATCTTAGTGAATCTTAGGAAGAAGGAGGGCGTACTAGGTGGCGACGGGACGCCGTGCGTTCGGGACCTGCATCTCATTTTTCGTTCCGAGGAGAGAAAAATATCGAGAGCGCGGTAGTCGTCGCTAGACCGGGAATCGAACCCGGGTCTTTCGCTTGCCGGGCGACTGCTCTAGACCACTGAGCTATCTGACGCTCCACATTGCATTTGCGAAATCTTTAATAAACAAAATGGCAAATGGCATATCGAGCCAAAGGCAAAAGCGTATAAATATCGTAGATGAATGAAAAAAAAGAAATACAACGAAAGTAAGAGAATACAAATGTGCAAGTGACAGGGGTGAATTGAAAAATGATGAATAAACTGTAGGATAAATGTTAACGGGATGGAAAAATAACACTAAACAAAAGAATTAAGAATTTTAAAATAATAATAATTGAGTATTATAGATTTAAACGAGTCTAGCGACCTTTGCCCCCCACAAATAATGTGTTACAACACACTGCTGAGATATCGCAAAATAAGATAACTTTAGCTATAAAAACACCCCCCCCCCCAGAATTAAACAATTGGGAAAACTCGGCTTGTAAAACGTACAAGTAACACCGAATTTCACGATAACATAGTGATATTACAGCAGAACTGCATTATTAATAATACAGATGAACGACTTTATTACAGCGTCATTACCGCGTCTCATCGTTTCCGCTATAGAATGTCGACCAAGTTATAAGAAAGTTATTAACCTTCACGAGCCTCTCCGATTTCGTTAACTGAAATTCACGTTTAATTATTACGGTAAAAAGAAAGCAGAGTGCAAGTAACTTTTGTACGGTTTCCATAGAATTTCCGATCAGTAAATTCTCACATACTTCAGGGATAGTTTCATGTTCATGCGATTTACCGTTAACAACCTATCGCGTACACGTCTGTTATCAAGTTTCTCCATTAAAAATCGAGTAAGAACGGAACGTCGATGTTTCACGTCGGTTCACCAGCACGGTGCTCACTTTGATTCCGTTCGATATAGACCGAATCCCGTTTGCTCTCAGGAGCAAAGCGTCGAGGCGCTTCCTCGAGCGTGCGCGCGTCTTTTTAAGAACGAGAGCGTTCTTATTGATCACGATTAATTACTCGTTATACGAGCTTGAACAGTGGTATCCGTCAAAAGTGTACCGATTCTACAAGAAATCGAATTTAATAAAAATATCAGTCGCAACCTGGGTGGTGTGCTCACGCGGCTTATGCGGCAATGCAATTGTTTATGAAATACAGCAGGATTATAAAATATATTATAAAATATTATTTAATATTTTATAACATTAAAACATTATAAAATATAAAACGGCAGCACATCTCGTAAAACACCGAAGAAAGTTCCCTTCTAAAAATCCCTTGGAAGGGATTTACTCCTAGGTAGGGGTTGTAAATCCCTTCTTTTTAGAGAATAACAATATCTGACCAATAGCAAACTTGTCTGCATCATCAGCCCTGAGCGAGTAGAAACGTTGTGAAGCTCTCTCTAGTGGGACATACTCGATAGGTATATAAGGGATGTTTCTATCTACGGAGACAAGTTCGTTTTCGAGATTTCGCAAATGTTTGCAAGTCTGAAAAACTCAAAGCGGCGAAGCGGCAGATCTACAGCTATGGGTATCTTGACCAGTGGTATCGGCCTTCATCACCCTAATGGCGTTGGTTATTATCATCCCAGTGGCGTCCACTTTTATCGCCCTCTCGGTGCACGAGAGGAACCTCGATCCACTTTTCTAAAAACGATCATATTCGGGGACAAGAGTGTCGACGACTTTTGCATCGCGGAAGCATTAAAAGCAAACAAGACGGAAATCGGAAGCGCCACTCGTCCCACCGGAGTGGAAATCTCAAGCAAAACTGCCTGGAGAAACGATGAAAAGTATATATTTCAATTTTGGACCATCGACAGAAAGAACTGCCAGAATCGAAGGCTCTACTATGGCATGGACATCTGCATACTGTGCTATTCGATTAATGACCGAATGAGTTACCTGTCCTTAAAAGTATGGAAGCAACGCATACATCACTACATCAAATCCGAGGAGATTGCTACATTTCCCTTCATCGTAATCGCAGTCGATACGCCGATTCCTGATGCCAGAAGACGAGTGCCCAAGAAGGAAAAATTAGCGCAAGAAAAATGGTGCCGGAAACATAATATGTTGTACTTTGTGGTATCGAGTGTGAGCAACGCAATTAATACCGATGAGATATTGAACGCAGCAATTACCCGTTGGAAGGAGCACGACGTCGTACAAGGAGTAATTCAGCCGAACATTAACCTGGAAAATTCTATGATGTCCCTGGTTGTCTAAGAAGTGAAATTTACATCAAATTTGCCAACTGGTGTCCGCAAAAATAAAACTTTCCAAAGACGTGCGACGAAACAATTATAGATCTCTATAGTGTTAAAATCAATTGTATATTATTATGTATTATAATAATATATAAAGTTTAATAAATAACGTATAAAGTATAATTTATAATAAAATTTTAAGTGAACTCTTTCTTTCTCGCTTAGTCGACTCTACCTTATGTTACCCTCGATTAAACGTTAGTACCGATATGCTCAACATTTTACTTTAGAAGGTTTCAATCAAAATGTCCGTCTGCAAACTACTGAAGAATTCCCGGATAACAAGCGGAGAAACGTAAGTATCAAAATACCAAATTTGAAGCGTCGATATTTTAATATTCCGCCGCGATGCGTCGTTAAAGCGATTCCGCTCGCAATTAGCAATTAGCCGCCAACTTAAGCGCACCGATTCACTCAAAATCGATCACAGAATGCATCGAAGATTTCGCGACAAAGTGTGCTCTTTCTTCGTCGGAACGTAGAAAAAGTTGCCGAGACCCGCCGACCGAGCTATTTCCCTGCTTCCTCTTTCGCATCTTTTTTCCTCCCTCCTCCCCCCTAATCTTATTCCTCTAATTAATGACACGTTATATCGTAGCGTTTAGCACACCTTCGCCTTTCTCATAAATTATCCACAAAGACTTGGAGATATGCAGTCGCGGGATTACATTGTCCGGCCGCGCATTTACGTTTATTCATGGAAACTCCATGTCGCACGAGACGCTAAGAACAATGTGATACACACACCGAGACTCTGCCTTATGGGAAAATTCCGCGCTATCGCAGTTAAATGCAACAATATCGTGAATAAACCTCTCGTGTTCCTGCGTTTAGCGGAACACCCGGACACTCACCGAATAGCGTATTAACATCAAACGCGTTTGCGTCTCGCGCAGCCGTGATTGGTAGAAATTTTTCCCTCAGTTTCCCAACATTTCCCTCATTTTCCCTCCTACAGGCCTGCATAAAGAACGCGCGCGCGCGCGCGCGCGCCTTCCACGCGTGCGCGACTCGCATTTATATAATTCTCAGCACTTCGTTAATACGCGCGTGCATTGTATCGGTACGTGAGTCCCCGCGGGCTGATATGAGACCTGCGCGCCGCAACAGAATTCTCTCCGTCTTTTTCGTCCTCCCGCCGAAACAATAAGCCAACGTGAAGGCGAGCGGAGCGCAACGACCGTAAAGTAACGAGCCGCCCAACGCGAGCGAGCGAAGGCGAGCACTCGCGCGTTTTAAGAGTGCGACACGAAATGCAACGCGCCGCGCGCGCGCACGCTCTCTCTCTCTCTCTCTCTCTCTCTCTCGGCGGCGATGCACTTGCATAATGTGCACTCTATCGGAGCGCGACGCGCGTTCCCCGGACTCGACCCGATTCCGTCGTTCTACGGCCGCTCGAGCAGAGAAACCCGCGAGCGAGAAAATGTTTCTTATTGCCGCCGCGGTTCAACACGGATGCCGGATATGACGCGCCGGTCGGCGTCAATACGTTACCGCTCTCGCGCGCGATCGGCGATTCCGCAAAAAGCTTCCGGGAGACCGAGCTGCCCTGCTTGCTGGCGATGGTGCTCGTGGCGTGCCGAATTTTTTAGCCAATCGACGTTTATTCACCCGTGACCATAACCGTGAGCGAAATCTTATGATTTATTGTTTCCTTTTTTTCAAGGCACACGCGCGTCGTATATATTTACGGACGAACAATATTTATTAATCGCGCGGATTTTTAGGGTGAAAAACAGCCGTCCATCAAGAAAGTGAGAGGATCTTTAAAAGAGTCCCGCTTCATTTTATATTTGCTTCGTTACAAGTCCCTCCTTTTCGTATCTGATTAATCTTATGTAGAGAGACCACAGAAAGATTGATGCTTTGTCGGCGATAACACTCGTCAATTTTTCAATGCAGCCTTCTTATTTTCAATCTGCGCGTCTGAGTTTCTGAAAGCTGCAACTATTTATACAACATGTACGAATGCACCTCAGCCAGCGAGGGAAGGAGAAGGAGGAGAAGGAGGAGGAGGAGGAGCGAGAGAAGCGTCGACTTTGACTATTCATAAGACCATATAGCCGTGACTCAATATTTCGAAGCCAGACGTTACTGCAAAATTAAATGCATGCGCTGCCAGCTAAGTTGGAAATAACTCACACGCGGGCCAGATCGATTTATAAATTGAATCGCGAGACGGGTGAATGCCCTCATAATTCATATCGTGATCTATGTTTCAATCGACCGACACTCGCGCAGGCTACTCCGACTCCGGATGTCGATATCTGGCGACGTGCAATTAAGTCGTTACTCTCGACCGTCTCTAAGAAGGTGCGATTATTTATACTTGCGAAAAAAGCACCGCAGGTAGAAGAAGATACGTATTCGCTGCATGCATAACATTCAATGCTCGCAACAGGGTGGCCATTGTTAAAAAAAGGAAAGAAAAGAAGAGAAAAAAGGAAAAAGAAGAAACGCAGAAATTAACCGCGTGAGATTAAGCCGCCGTTCTTGAAATCGCGATTTTGAAATGCACGTTGCTCTTCAAAGGTCCCACGGTTTTGCCGCGAGCCTCAGTTATTTCTCGATTGTTTTCTTTTCATTTCTCACAGCGCGCCGTGAGGCCGCTATCGCGGCGGTTTGCACATCGATTACGCGCGTATCGTCGTTATTCCGGCAATTACTATTCCACGCCCCAGTAAATCCGGTTTACGGTATCCCGCAATGTTGCTTCTAACTGTTCCCAGGCGCGAAAGTGAGGTTACACTCGAACGAGAAAGAAAAAAGAGATAGAGACAGAGAAAGAAGGAGGAGGACAGAGGAAGAAATGCGATGAAGAAAGCAGACAAAGTATGACCGTAATCCGCGTCGCGGAAAATCGTCGGAAACGCGAATAGCGTTCTTCAGGCCGCCGCGAAAAATAGCACGGCGCACGATCTCGATTCGATTTCGTGTCCGCCGATTGTCCGCCGTAAGATACGCGATATCGATGATCTTGTCCCTCCGTAAAATTACGAGCAGGAAAACAGGAATATCGGATTTCAATCGGGCTTCAATCGGGGCTTCAATCGCGGCGATTAGACTCGATCGATACACTTCGACGTCGTTGATGTTGGCTTCAGTGAGTGTACACAGATTGCCGTAAGAAGCCTATGTAACGACAGCGTGAGACGACGCTATTTTATCTCTCTCTCTCTCTCTCGTTCTCTCGTCTATCGGACTCTCGGCCGACTCGTCCCTTAAAATTGAAATTGAGGTCTCACAACGGCGTTTGGCGCCGTTTCCATTGTCGCGAATAAACGCAGAGATAATTTTCGCGCTCGCTCCCGCTCGTCGGCAACACGGAAATCTGAACTCGCGGAAATTTTACCGGTTTCAATCCACGGTGATAATTCAGCCTGAGGGAATTATTTCATTGTTACATTATTTCATTGTTGCGAAACGATGTCTGACGTCTGTCGCTTCAGACATTCCCCAGCGAATCTGGTTACAAACGCTAGCGAGTTTACAACGAGCTTACTGCGAAACAGTTGATTCCGCTCCGCGCGCTTCTATGTAACTAACAAAATTCAATGTGAGTCACAAAGTTACGTGCGCGTGTATTAACGAGGCGATAAAAATACGGGACGTAACGCGATCGTCGCGTTTAATAAACTTCGATACCGTTTCGGCATCAACTGCGCTCGACGAAAAAGAACGAAAAAAAAAAATAACTCGAATGAGCTGTTAGACGGACCTTCGCGCGCCTTCGATGCTCCGATTCTTTTCGTTTTCGCTCCCGCTCGATCCATAGGTCCTCCGCTCGCGGAAATGCGGAACGATCGAACTTTCCATCTTGCGCGACAATCGAGCGCGAATATTTTTTTTCATACACGCGGCCGTTTCGTATTTCGGACAGCGAGAGAAAAAAATCCCGCGAAACTGCGCCGCATTTACACTAGTACGAGTCGCGAGTATTTCTTTTTTTTTCTTTCTCTCTCTTTTTTTGCGTCGCGCAAAACTTTTTAATTGCGAGGCTCACTCCAATGGCCGAGGCGAGAGGAGGCCATCCAATTTGCGCGAATGGGTTTTTCTCGAACGCTTTCCCCGCCTCGCCATCGTCCACCCGCCCGCCGCTCACTAGCTCGCTCCCCCCTTGTCGCCCTTTGCCACGATTCTTTTGTGACGCAAAAATTGAATCCACATAGCCGCGGCACGTTCACGGGCGCGAGCGCGTTGCGTGTGTGCGTTGTGTGTACACACACGACGGAATCCGAAGGAACCCGGAGGAATTCGATGGGAACTCACTTTCGTGTTTCCTTCTTGTTTGTTGTGTTCGTTCTTCTTTTTGCATCAAATTGCTCTCTTTCCCCCTCCCTCTCTCTCTCTCTCTCTCTCTCTCTCTCTCTATCCTGTCGTACGCACTCGATGTTGTTTTATTCTTCAATTAAATGCAGCTGCCATTGTCATTGGTAGTTTCAAAGCGCGCCGAGCACAAAATCGCGTGCGTCCTTTGAGAGAAATCTGCGCGGATCCACGAAAGTGGAGTTCCTCGATCGCGAAATCAATCGCGAATAATATCGCGAAAAATCGAAACACGCCGACGCGGAGTACGCGTGTTATTAACGAATCAGTCGAATAATTTCTGCGGCGAATGATTGAAACTTTTTGTCTGTTCTCGGACAATTTGACTGGGTTTTCATTGCATCAACGAAGGTGCCGTCCGCGCGCGCGAGCCTGCGACATCTCAAGCGTAAACTGCAAATTGCAACTTCCAGAGCCATATTACGAAACTTTCGAGGCTTTCTCTCATTTCAAATGCCGCTCCTCTTTTGCCCTGACGGCCGATACGAAAGACGAAAATATAACCAAGCACCAAGGAAAATATGCACCGAGGAAAGAAAAAATTGCACGCGATTGCAGCTTGCACTCGTTCAAGAGTCTCGCAACATTTTACGCGCGAGAGAGATCGCGCGAGGCTATGCGACGGGGAACAAAGACGCATCCTCCGAGAGAGGATGCACCTTGTCAAGTTCGAGATTAATGGCTCGACTTTGCTATTACGATCCGCTCCCTATTCTTTTTTTTCTTTTTTTATTTTTATTTTCGAGAGTAGTCCGAGATACGCGCGAAGTCTAAATACGGTTGTTCGATCGGCCCGGCTCGGCGCACGCGAGCGCAATGAACTCGCGTCGCTTCCGTTCCACCGGAATCTTGCGGTCACCCTGAAATAAGAGGTACAGGAAGAGGTACAGGAAGAAGAAGGCAAGGAAAGAAGGGGAGGGGCAGCAGGGAGGAAGGAGCAACAAGAGGGACAGAGGGTCTTCTCCTCCTCGAGCCGACCCGCGGCGGGTTGTGCGGGAAGATAGGGGACGAAATAAGGATAAAAAGCGAACATTGTGTGCGCGTCCCACGGCAGCTCGTCGCCTAGACCAAACAAACAAATCTTTATCTCCTTTATGGTCGCTCGCTTATCTCCGTCCGGCGACTGACTCTCTCTCCGGCAGGTTCTCCGCGCCTTTTTCTCGCCTTGCCGCGTAAGAAGATCCTTTGTATTCCGGCATACGTTCTCATGGCGGAGGAAAAGTTTCAGAAACGAGAAGGCGTGCGCGAAGGCGCGAGAAAGAAAGAGAGGGCGGCGAATTTGAATAAATCTCGCGCCACCTCGTGAATATCATTTCGCTAGACTCCGCGCGCGGCGTTCCGCATCTTTAAGCGGCTGCTGAAAATGGCTCTAACTATCAGCCCCGATAAAGTTGAGAAACCCGGTGCTGCATCTTCCGCGCCGACGATAGCCCCGGCAAATTTCGTTATAACCCGTCGCTTAGAAAGCTTCGGTGTGCGCCAACGGCGCGGAGGAGATCTCGCGTAATTCAATCGATATCGGAAATAAATAATCGGGTCGAATACGGAGGACGAGAATGACCTGCTACTTTCGTAAATGAGTGTTTCCCAAATTCACCAAGGTGAGTCGAAGAGAGCGAACAAACGTGGCAAATCGAATATACTATTGCGAAATATTTGACGATATTTCTTCGTTTCAATCGTCGTCGGTGTAATACATTCTAGTCGTTCTAGTTGCTGCGATACACTGCGGTCTTGGAATTCTTCCAAAGTTCGATCTCTTTATTTTTCCGCAAACTCGCGAGGTGCATCCGCAGCCGAAATTTTCGTTCTGTACATTAACCTTGCATGTTCCATTAAACTTGAAGGACCAATGGAGAATCTGAAGATACAACAATGCATAAACCGTCGTCTTGTGGTGTCGCGGATATTTATTTACTTGCTTGAAGAAGTACTTGCGTAAGAATTATTCAATATTCGATCATCTCTCTAGTCTGTACCTGCATTTAACAATGAAAGCCCAGTCAAATTGTCCGAGAACAGACAAAAAGTTTCAATCATTCGCCGCCAGAAATTATTCGACTGATTCGTTAATAACACGCGTGCTCCGCGTCGGCTCGGGACGTAATAATTATCAATGCAGCGAATTTGAGTTTGAATCTCTACCGGGCCGCAGCATCGCTTCTGTGCGCAGCACCTGCTGTCTTTACTTTTACTGCTTTTATCGAATCTCCAAATCCTATTAAAATTTCTGCGTCAATGAGGAACGATAATAAACGGATTATGAAAAAAAAGTTTGCCGTTTTACTTCCTCGTTAAATTCATTATCCTCTCATGTGTATTATTTAATATTTGCTTATCGCGCACATCCTATCTGCAGTTGTATAATTAATACGTTGTATAATTAATTTACTGATTATCAAGATCAAAGATGGGTTGAAATGCAAGTAGAATAGTACGACAATCGCGAATATTAAATAATTCTTCCTGCTATGAAGCGCAATACGAAGAACACAGCGATAATTAATTTGTAACATCGGAAAATATTAATATGCACATCGTTATATCTCAAGATTCTCTACCGGTTCTTCGAGTACGACGAAAGTTGCAAGGTTAATTGAAAGCATAATTTCGGAATACAAGCCGAGGAGATTCATCTACATTTTTCTGTACTTTTATAAACGACTGTGAGTCGGACTAATCAAATCTAACAAATGGACAACTGAGGAAGAACAAGAAACGAACACCATTTATCTCATTCATTGCGAAAATTTATCGTTTCCTTCGCTATCAATTTAGATACGATCTTCACGCGAGAAATGGCAAATGTATATAGATCGAGGCGCGCTGAGAAATTGTCTCGCGATGGACTCGTCAGAACTTCGTGAGTAAACTGAGATCGAGCGCGACGTACAAATGACGTTCAATTCACTAATGCTACTTTCTCCTTCACTCCCTTTCTCTTTTTCCCCTGCGCCCACGCGACGGGCAAAGTCAATTTACGAAAACTCTGAAGAATAACTCGACGTGTGGAAGAGCGCGACGCACGATCTCGAGATGCTGCCGTTCACCGGAAAACTTTTCGACAAAACGAGCCGCAACTGACGGCGCGGCGACGTTTTAATCCGCGCGAGTGCGACAAAAAAAAACGAAGAACAATCGAGATCCGCGGGACAATGGACAATGGTAGCATGAAGCGATAAAGAGCGCATTACTTGAGATAATGGCGGCTCGGGGTACATCTAATCTGTCCAACATCTCGGCGAAATTTCACACGAACGGCGAGTTTCGCGTTCGGCGGCAGCCGGCGTCGCGACGCGTCACGCCGGCGAAAATCTCGCGCTGGAATAAATCGCGAGAGTCCATATTGAACGAACCCACATTCCGCGCGCGATCCTGGTAAGTCTGAAAGCGTGGAGCGCCGTGCGAATTGATGCGCATGTTGATTGTGTTAATCTCGCCCCGGACTCATTCTCGTTCCATTTCAGCACGGAATATTTATACATGTGAAGATTCACTTTCGAAGCGCGCACCACTCTATCTCTCTCTCTCTCTCTCTCTCTCTCTCTCTCTCTTCCTCCCTCCCTCACTCTCTCGTCGCAGTGTGAAATTAATTCAACAATGCCGCGGCAACGGCGCGGGAGGTGTCCACTAATTTAGCAAGCTGAGTCCATTTCGTTTCCCTTTCCCGAGCGATGACTTCGCAAAGTACGGCTTGCAGACGTACGGCTGGTGAGTTCGTTTATTGAGACGAGCATGAATCGCGGAATCCGACCGCGTCGCATGTATTCGTGCGGAATCAATTCGCCGGAGTCCCGGCGGAAGGAGATATAGAGCCCGATCCCGGTGTTCCCTTTTGTACACAAATTCCTCAACCAATTTGGACTTTGCCGGTAGAAACGTCGGGAACCATTCTCCGTGTGTATATGCACACGCGTGAGTGTGAGTGTGTGTGTGTGTGTATACGTGTGTGTGTACGTGTGTGTGTGTACTAGTGTGTGAGTACTAGTGAAGGATTGGACATTTTTGTAAAATTAACTTCTCCTCGAGCGGACGGCGAAATCTCAGCGGGAATTTTTCAATACACGGCGCAGTGGTAAAAATCGAGGGACGTCTGAGCGACGCGCTACAACGATAATAGTGGTGGTGCGATGGTGATACACACGCCGATACGACACGTCGCGTACACACACGACAGGTTGGCACAAGCGGTCGGCGCAACCGAGGTCTCTCATCGGCGCTCTCTATGAGTTTCGGTTAACCGCCGGCGAATGGATCGACAGCGATCGATCGCGACGAGATAGACGCCGGTTGCGGTGAGGAACGTCGGCGGCTAGCGCGGAACAGCCGCATTTTCCGTCTGGTCTCTCCGACAGCAGCGGGGAGAGGCGCGGGGAAAAAAAAAAGTAAAAAGAAAAAGTGGCGGAATGCGAGCGCCGGTTGGCCCGCAATAAAATCGCCCCGCCGCAATAAGGCGGCGGCCGGCATCGCCGGGGTACGTTAATAAATTATGGAATCCGCCGGGCCGCGTCGGCGGCGATGCGTGCGGATCCAGTGAGAGAAAGGCAACTCGCTGCCAGACTCTTTCTCTCGTTAAGGGGATTTAATTGCGACCTCGCGAGATCCTGGGCACACCGTAAAGACGGAGTAAAAATTCGGCCGCTTTCCCGGGGAACAGTAACGAGCGCGAATGCATTCATAATCCGAGCCGGATCGCGCGACGTTCCTCTCACGAGCGCCCACTAATAACCCGAGTACCGATATTTTCACCGATATAATAGCCGTTTAATGCGTAATGGTTTACACGCAATCCGTACGATCCCGTCGCGCGCATCGCGATGTACACACATGTGTAGATTTTAATTGCAGCGTAATGATAATTGCGAGGTAATTGTATAAAATAATATTTCGCTTATTTCCCCGCTGACGAGTAGATATGAAATATATAATATTAAACGTGGTACTTACCAAATTACACACACACACACACACACACACATACACATGCGCAGGATGACACGGCAAACAGACGACAAATACAGTGGAACAACGTTTGTTCGCGTGTAAAATTTATTGCATGCGCGCGCGCACGCGCGCGAGAGAGAGAGAGAGAGAGAGAGATCTTCCAGGTAACGAACGCGCGTGAAATCTCATTAACGATCAGTCCCGTTTCGTAGATGCCGCCGGTACTTATCTGTCGCTATTAAGAAGATTAAATCGTCGTCGATCGATACCGAGAGAGCGGCCCTCCGCGTTCCTCGAGAAACGGAAGCGCCAAGCCCGCGGGCTGTTCGCGAATGCATCGCGGTGCGCGAGGCACCGGGTAACAACGACGAGAGCGGGATGCTGTGCCACGTAGAAAGATCGTTCCCGAGCGCGAGTCCGCGAGTTCGCACGCAACGAATGACGCGCGTCGTGCGTGTGAAAGGAGCATATGGCGCTTTGTACACGAGGCAATCGTCCTACGTCCTGCCTCCCCGTGCTTTTCGATGCCACCTGTTACGTAAATGCGAATGCTCGAGAGAGCCAGAGCGAAGGAGAAAGAGAGACAGACAGACAGAAAGAGAAAGAGAAAGAAAGAGAGAAACAGGCAGACAGAGAGTACCCCTCCCCCCCTCTCTCTCTCTCTCTCTCTTTCTCCCTCTCTCTCTCTCTCTCTCCGTACTCCTCGTCGAGACGCGGCCGATTGATTCGCACCGTAATAATCGAGAAGGAGGACGAATAGCGTCCTTCTTGTGCGACGGGAGGTCTTCCCACCTGGCGGCCATTCAGCCGCTCGACAACGGAAAGCACCACCGTACGCGCGCGCCGTGTGGTTATAATAATTCCGGCCAACGATGGCACCCCGAGATACCCTCGTTCGCCGAGTATCACGGTACCGTACGAACGCGCGCGCGCAAGTATCTTCCGCGAGTTATTGTTGCCCGGCAATGAGCCTCGCGCGCGTCGAGGTATCAATTCGTTTGAGCTCTCTCTCTCTCTCTCTCTCTCTCTCTCTCTCTCTCTCTCTCCCCCTCTCCCTCTCCCTCTCTCTTTCTTCATGCCGGTCGTGAGGAATGAAGCGAGCGCCAACAAGTTTCAGCGAGATAGCGAGAGTAACGAGATGCTTATAGCTGTCAGCTTCTCCCGCACACGAGATAAATCAATTTCCCGTTCGATAACACGGTAAGTGGATATGTCACTCCCGCGTGACGTAATGCGCGATTCGAAGGTGCCTCGCGACAAGTCGCGATCCAGCGCGAACCGCGAGGATCGCGAAGTCTTATCCTTCGATTGTTCAACGGGCCGGCGGAAAGGTATGGAAAAGAATGGAAAATCCGCGTTTCCTCCGGCGACGCCAAGACTATTCCTCTGACGGATGCGTGATACACGGCAGAATCTCGGCATAGATCCTTCCGCAGGACCTTCTCGCGAGCGATCAACGAACGTCGTGCTTCTCTGTCGCGTTGATTTCTGACAGACCCGATCGAAGAGCTCCAAGTGCCTCGCGCGTCTTTCTCTCGCGAGAACTCTTCGACTCCTTCGGCGAAATCGAGTCTGACATTTCTACAACGCGCATGCGCGCGAATATCAAATCACGTTTGAAGGTTGAACTTACCGTTGATATGCACTTGTGGCTCGGCGAGATGAACTCCAGGCCGCGCTGTCCCTCTCCGCTGAAGCACTTCTGTATGTTGCTCATGAACTTCCGGCGGATCGCTTTGAGGGAGTAGACGCAGAGGGCCGAGTGTGGACGCGGCACGTCGCTGTTGGGTCCGTCGCTCTCGGCGAACACGGCGAACAGCACGTCGTCCTGAGCGGTGATGCCGAGGTCGCCGGCGAGCACCGAGCCAGCCTTACCGACGTAGGCTGCCTGCACCAGATTGTAGATCCTCTCGTCGCTGGTGCAGTTGATCGGTATCTCCGTGTACGAGTAATAATGCTCGTCGTCTTGGCACACGCGCACTAACTTCGACAGGTAGATCGGCGTCTCCGTGTTCTTCATCTGGGTGGTGAGAAAATAACTGAAGCCACCGCTGCTGAAGCCGTAAATGTAGTTGATGGGGTAGCGCTCGCGCGACAACGAATTCACGTACATTCTAGTGCCGGTGGTAACCGCAGCTTCAGCGATATTCAGCATCTTGTCCTTGTCGAGGGAACGCGAGCTCACCGCTGGCACCTCCGAACGGTAAGGCGAGTTGCCGGTGAAGGTCACGCCGACGTACATGACTTGCGAAACCGGCGGATTCGGCGGACCTGGCGCTATGAACGCCACCGTTGACGCGGTCGCGTTATTAGCCACCACCGCCTCCTTCACCTCCTGCACTACGTCTGAGATGTTGTGCAGGTTGCGCACCGTGCACATGCCCTGGAACAGGCTGCCGCAAGAGATGAGCCTCGTCGTGGTGTAATCGATCACCAGGGCCTTGTTCACGTTGTCGACCGGCCGTTTCTGCGCCTCGCGAGGGCAGTCCAGCATTGAGCACGCTGTGGAGTCGCCCTTCGGCCCGGTTACCTCCTTCACGACCAACAGTAGGTCCGGCGACAGCTGGTACAACCGATTCACCGCGCCCACGTACACCCGGCCGGTGTTCTTGTCCACCACCAGGTGGTTCATACGCTCCACCTCGGAGTCGTGGAATTTTTGCACTATGTCGGCAGGCAGGCCGCGCGCCGCTGGCAATGGCAGTGTCGACAGCAACAACAGCAGCGTCGGGATCGGGCACAGCGCTAGCGCGCGATACCGCCACCAGCCGTGTCGGCGAGGCCGGGACGCCGACCGCCGCGTCGTCGTCGCCGTCGCCGTCGCCGTCGTCGTCGCCGTCGTCGTCGTCGTCGTCGTCCTCCTCCCCATCGTCGTCGCGCCTGTTGTCGCTGCTGATGTTCTTATTGTGCTTGTTGCGGTCCCCGCCGTCGTTGCCGGGAAGACTGACATCGCCTACTCTACTTCCGCGCTACGGACTCCGTCGCGCGCCTTCCTCTTCCTCCTCCACCACCTCCTCCTCCGCCCCCTCCTCCTCCTCCTCCGCGCTGCCCGACGATCCTGGCGGAGGCGGTCTCCTCTTCCTCGAGTCTCGCCCAGGCCTGCAAAAGATCAACGCCGAAACCGGCGGTTGTCATCTCCGACAGTTGGCGGAAATTTTATCTAAATACAACCGCGGAACGCGGAGAAAAGCGAAGCCCGACGAACGAACGAAGCGAGCCTCGCTCTATTTATAGCCGCGATGTTTAGAAGGGACGATAGGAGGGCGGGAGAATTATCTGTTGGTGGTGGAAGCGCCTGTAGGGATGAGGAATAGTGGCAATTTAACGAAGAAGCGAGGAACGCTGTTGCTCGCGAATCGATTCGTTCGATCAGGCTCTGCTCCTGTGCTCTACGCTCGCTCGCTCTCTCTCTCTCTCTCTCTCTCTCTCTCTCTCTCTCTCTCTCACTCTCTCTCTCTCTCTCGCTCTCTCTCTCTCTCTCTCTCTCTCTGCGACACCCAGCCGACAATTTCATGGGCGAAATTATGAGCGATCTCTTGTATGCGCCGCGCTTCCCTCGTGCAACAGAAGTCCGGCCGCTTTAATATAACTACTATCCGTGGCACACGTTACACGAGGAGCGACATTACACGCATGAGACAGCGTTCACCGTGCATAATTGTAACGATTATCTGCTCGGACTCAAGGTGAGAGCACCTCGTGCACGCGACGTAATCTACTTTCGATCGAAGCGAAAGGTGCAATTAGCGCAACGACACGGAACAATTATCGCCGACAACTGGCGATAAAAATCGAGTATGACGACTACGATGATGATGATAATGATGACGATAATAATAATAATAACGAATAATGATAATATGACGATGAAAAACGCGAATTCCACTGAACGTAAGCCAGGCACTCACGCCAAGTATAAAAACGACAAATAACACGATATAAGGGAGGGTATCGATAATTAAGCCTCCCGGACTCCCGACGAAGGAAAGCGCATCGCCGTAATGTCAAAGGCAAAGGCCTCTAATTGACATCTCTTCTCTCCCCCTCTCCCCCCCCCTCTCTCTCTCTCTCTCTTTAATGGAATGTAAGTACTTCTGTGCGATCGATGCTTCTTGCCGATCGCTCGCAAAAGTTCACGTAGTACTTGCAGAATCCGACGAATGTAGCAGGACGAAAGTAACGAGATCGCGCGCTAGCAGCGGCAGCAGCGACGGCGGCGAGAGGAGGGAATGTACGATTTATCGAGCGGAGAGGGGGGCAAACCGGGTGCCTTTGAAACGTGCCCCTCGACTCGACTCCTCCCTCCCCCTCTTAAGAAAATGAAACGACCGACCTCGTGCAGCCGGCGAGAGAGACCGCGTTGGGGAGAAAGCGAAGGGTGGCGAAGGGAAAAAAAACGGGGCGATCTCTCTTTCGCTCTCGCGTCTCTTATCGCAACGCCGATGGTAACTGCCGATCGGGAACAAAAGTTTTCTTATTTCCCAAAGACCCATTTCCTCCTCCCCCTCGGATTATCCCCCCGTTCTCCTCCCCGCCCCGTGCGCCTCGTGCGATTTCACCCGATGTCAATCTCGGTTCATAACGCCGCCGCCGCCGCTCAAGGAAGATTAGAAACATCTGCGTGCGAAAATCTCGCGTACTTTAACGATAATTCGTGCGAGCAGCGGAAATCTCCGTCTCTTCGTCTCTCCGGCTATGAACTATTGAATAGTCGGTATTATTCAAATAGATTCGACTTCCATTAAATTATTCGTCGAGTTACCCACGTTGATTTTGCTTCGTGATACAAAAAAGTGAGACAAGCTCAAGCTCATTACGTAATTTAGGAGAGCGATACCACCGAGTCGTCGTCTTTTAAAATAGAACCCATCATGTAATTAATGTCTCGAACAAATTATCGGATTTCTGGGATTGACTGATTAAATTTCCGAGAGAAATTTTTGGATTGATATACCATTAAGTTAAAATGTGGGTTAATATATTAAATTTTTACTTGCCAGGATTAGTTCATGTATCAAAAGAGATTTAGATCAACTTTTACCTAAAATAAAGTACGAAAATTAAATTTTGGCGTGTGTGAGTGTGTAGCGTCTGATAATAACGGTGGATTTAATGTCGAAATATCCGTTGTACTTTTTTAAAAACTGAAACGCATGCGAATACTTTCATGACGTATTAAAGAAATTTATATAAATTAATTTATATATTCGCTTAATCCTCAAGGAGAAATCTAAGATACATTCGCGGCTCAAGTGTCCTGTGAAGAGATGAATATGCCGTACGATTTTTCTCCCGAAAGAAACCCGATACGTTCGAAAAATATGAAACTCGATTCTCCCGTCGGTATTAACGGCTCGACCGTCGAGAGAACGCGATCGTTATTGCGTTACGCTTCGCGCGTTCGGCTCGGAAAAGTAAGAGCGATCAATGTTATCGATCTGTTTATTAACCGCGACCGTAATTTCGCGTAGTCTCCTATACACGTGGGCTATAGCAACCTCGATTCAACAATGCGCGTCATTTGTTAGATGACGAATCGGGCCGTCCAGCAGTATCGCACGTCTAGAACTGTGTTCCGTGGAAAGGAGAAGATAAGGAAGTTCATGAGATCTCTCTTTGTGTCTCCCTCTCTCCTTTCTCTTTCTCTTTTCCTCCCCCCTCCCCCCCCCCTCCTCCTTCTTTCTTTCTCTTTCTCGCATGAGCCATTCGCGGTGAGTAAGCGGTCGAGTGGCGATCGCACGGCACAAAGAAAGTAGTGCAGGTGGCACGTACTTCGATAAGTATCGAATCGAGCACGATAAACTCGGATAACGCGAGCGTGCGATTGCACGCGGGGGAAAATCCACAATACGCGCACAAGCGCGCGCGCGCGCGCGCGCGTTAAGGGGAAAATCGTTTAACCCGGTGAAAATAATTTAGTAACACAGACGACGGAAACGGCCTTTGATCCGCCTTTGTACCTCTGGATTTCCACATTGCGGAAATCCCTGGTATTCTGCGAGAGAATTTATTTGTACCCTAGAAAAATACAGTTTGACAAACTTCCTGTCGCGCGAGTAACGCGCAAGAGGCAACATTAATCGCCTCGCGCGCGTTCGCTTGCATTTCATTTCGAAAATATCCTTAGACGTAATAAACGTGATAATCGCCGATACAGAGAGCGAGAGAGGGAGAGAGAGAGAGAGAGACAGAGAGAGAGAGAGAGAGAGAGAGAGAGAGAGACACAGAGAGAGAGAGAGAGAGAGAGAGAGAGAGAGAGAGAGAGAGAGAGAGAGAGAGAGAGAGAGAGAGAGAGAGAGAGAGAGAGAGAGAAATCGCGCAAATTCGCTCCTTGACTAACGTGTCTATAGCTGCTGAACGTTTTGAAATAACGAGCGCTCGGATCTATCGACGTCGGGGCGTCGACGTCGCCGCTAAATATGCGAAGCCGACGCGAAATATGCGAACACGCACGCTATCGCACACACGACACGACGAACTCAGGTAGCCGGACATCTGATGAACAGTACGCGTGCCTTTCTTCGTGAATTTCCATTGTGCCGAGGAGCGGCGACACGCACCTTGATGCTGGTTAAAACGGTAATTAACGAGTGTCTTAATTGCTCCCGGCAGTTTACACCGCGATCTCGTCGAGGCGATACGCGACGGAGACACCTCTCGTTTCCGACGAGCCGCGCTAGTTGAGAAAGTCAAACACGCGTGAAACTACAGGCTAATTAGCGTGCAGCCTCGAGGCGATGCGGCGCTTAAAGTTGGGATGGAGGAGGTGGCTCGGCGGGGAGAAGGGGGGAGGGGGTGGTGGTGCCTAAATTCACCGAGATACGGCCACTTGCGTTCATGCGGCACCAAAGAGCCCGAGTATCGAGTGTGTGTTATGCTAACGAGACCGCGTGCGATGTGTCAAGGAGGAGAATACGTAGTGAGATCTAATGTGAAGAGAAAGAAAAAGGAGCAGACTCCATCTGCGCGCCGCGGGAGTATCCGCGCTAATGAAAAAGCCGAGCAAAAGACATCAAAGCGCGCGCGCGCGAATCTTGTAAATTTTTCTTTCAATGAGGAGGAAGACGTCGGGCGATATAGCGCGAGGACGCTCGGCGCAAAACTGGATCGCAAAAAGTCCCGGACTTTTTAGAGCTTCTTAATTGCAGGTATCCGCGCGGGCAGATTTATACTGCCGAGATACATCCGATAAATGACGACACAAAGCGAGAGAGAGACTCGCCGTCGTACGTGCGTGCACACCGCGAATCGTCCGACTTTAATGCAAACGTGTTCTTGCTCACGTGGCCGTCGCGCGCTAATAAAAAAGAAAAAAAGAGAGAGAGAGAGAGAGAGAGAGAGAGAGAGAGGGAGAAAAAAGCGCGAATCGAAGGCGAGGTCGTCTACGGTGTGAGAAGCGCAGAGCTCGAGAGACAAACTGCCTTTTCAAGAAGCGGCGGCGGCGGCGACGGCCGCCGCGTAACGAATGCGCGATTGCTCGACAAACTTGCCTCGGAAAAAAATATAGTACAGCGGGCGTAGCAGAGGGGCGGGCTGGAGCGCTCGAGAAAAGGGAGGAGGGATGATGGGCCGTAGTGGAAGATCGAAACGCGAGAACGGTGCATCGCCCGGCGATCCTTTAAACCTTCCCCCCGTTCCCTTCTGCCCAAACTGCCTTCTACCCTCCCTCCGCCCCGCTCTGTGTAGGTCCTTCTGATTCCTCGTTAAGTAAATGGTCGACATGGAAAACGTGCCGCGGAAACTTCCGACGTAATTCAAAGAGATACAGAGTGTAAAAACGAACTTAGCCTTTTACGATGTTTAACTACGTTCTCGTAATCCCAGGGAGGGAGGGAGAGAGGGAGATGCTGAAGGAAGCAGCGCGAGATAAAGATGCCCGTAGATTTAAGTGGTTGCGCAACGGCGACAGATGTACTTCGAGCGTAACGACGCGATCGTTTCAAGTCACTTGCTATGTAC